>NW_008336953.1:688896-690221 GCF_000622305.1 Nannospalax galili
ACACTTAAACGTACAAAAAAAAAAAAAAAAAAGAGACAATACTGAAAGCTGCAAAAGAGAAACAACAAGTCACAAATAAAGGGAAACCCATTAGGATTACAGTTGACTTTTCAGTGCAAACTATGAAAGCCAGAAGAGCCTGGATCAAAGCATTCCCAGTTTTAAATGACCACAGATGCCAACCCAGATTACTATACCCTGCCAAAATGTCTATTATAGTCGAAGGGGAAAGAAAAATCTTCCATGACATAAATAGGCTGAAGGATTTCATGTCCACAAAACCAGCCCTTCAGAGAGTTCTGGAAGCAATACAAAGAGCTGAAGAAAGGAATGACTATACCAGAGAGGTTGTAGAAAGAAATTCAATGAAGGTATAACTGTGGAAAGGTACAGCTATATCAAGAAGGTAAACAAATAAAAATGACAGGATTCAATACACATCTTTCATTAATTACTTTAAATATTAATGGACTGAACCCCCTGTGTCAAAAGATACAGACTAGGTGCATGGATTGAAAAACAAAACCCTGCAAGAAACTCATCTCACTTTCAAGGACAGACACTATCTTAAAGTGAAAGGATGGAAAAAAATATACCAAGCAAATGGTACTAAGAAAAAAGCAGGCGTTGCAATTCTAATATCTGACAAAATAGACTTTAAACTAAAACTAATCAGAAGAGATAAAGATGGCCACTTCATTCTGATCAAAGGAACAATAAATCAAGAAGATATTACAATCATGAACATATATTCATCAAACTCTGGTGCACCCAACTTCACAAAAACAATACTACTGGACTTTAAGACTCAGATTAATCCCAACTCATTAATAGTTGGAGACTTCAATACCCCACTGTCTCTCTTAGATAGGTCAACAGGATAGAGAATTAACAGAGAGTCATCTGAATTAAACAATACCATACATCAAATGGGCCTAACAGACATCTACCCAATATTCCACCCAAGCACCAAAGAATATACTTTCTATTTGGCACCTGACAGAACATTCTAAAAAATTGACCACATACTAGAGCACAAAACAAACTTCAACAAATACAAAAAGATTGAAATAATTCCATGGATTCTGTCAGACCACAATGCGCTAAAGCTTGAAATCAACAGCAAAAGAAGCTCTAGTTACTGCACAAACTCATGGAGATTAAACAACACTCTCCTGATGATGAATGGGTCAAAGAAGAAATTAAGTTAAAAAAAAAAGTATTCCTGGAACTAGATGAAAATGATAACACAGTACAACAAAGCTCTAGGACACCTTGACAGCAGCCCCAAGAGGAAAGTTTAAAGCTCCAAGCGCCCACATTAA
>NW_008336953.1:691297-727966 GCF_000622305.1 Nannospalax galili
GCAAACTCCTAGAAATTATTAACACATTCAGTAAAGTGGCAGGTTACAAAATTAACCTACAAAAGTCTATGGCCTTTCTATATACCAATGACAAGCATTCAGAGAAAGAGCACAGGGAAACCCTCCCATTCACAATAGCCACAAAAAAAGAAAAAAAATCTCGGAATAAACCTGACCAACGACATTAAAGAGCTCTACAATGAAAAGATTTAAAGAAAGAGATTGAGGAAGACATCAGAAGATGGAAGGACCTCCCATGCTCATGGATTTGAAGAATTAATATTGTGAAAATGACCATCCTACCAAAAGCCATTTAGATTCAATGCAATGCCAATCAAAATCCCCATGACATTCTTCGCAGAATTGAACAAAACCATCCTAAGATTCACATGGAAGCACAAAAGACCTCGGATAGCCAAAGCAACCCTGAGCACTAAGAGCAATGCTGGGGGTATTACTATATAAGATTTTAAGCTGTACTACAGAGCTATAGTCATAGCTTAGGTAAGACTTGCTTTGTGTTCTATTTGGAGATAAGTTCTATAGTATCAGGAACACGTATTCATGCATTCTGCAGTGCTTGGTGGAATGTTCTGTTATTCAATCTATTTGATTCATATGCCATTTAATCCAGATGTTTCTGTGTTTTTGTTAGGATGACTTGTATGGTGGTGAAAGTGGGGTTATTGAACTGGCTTGTATTGTGGTTAAGCTGTGTTTTTACAGCCTATTAGTATTTGTTTTGAAAAACTGGGTGCACCTGTGTTGGTGTCTTTCTGGTTAAAATTTTCTTCTTGATGTATTAGTCCTTTAATCAGTATGAGTGATCTTTATCTTTTCTAATTTTGGTTTGAAATCTGCCTGATTAGATATTAGAACAGCAATATCTGCTTGTTTCTAGGGCTTTTCTCTTTTTCTTTTTCTTTTTTTTTTTTTTTTTTTTTTTGAGACAGGGTCTCCCTGTAGCCTCAGCTATCCTGGAACTCAGTATGTAGACCAGGCCAAACTCGAACTTACAAAGATCTGCCTGCCTCTGCCTCCCAAATGCTGGGATTAAAGTCATGCGCCACCACGCCCAGCCTATTTTCTGTTTTATTCTTTCTGAGACAGGGTCTACCTGTAGCCCCAAGCTGGCCTGAAACTCACTATGTAGACCCGGGTGGCCTTGAACTCACAGAGATCTGCTGCCTCTGCCACAAGAGTGCTGGGACTAAAAGCATGCACCACCACACCCAGCTATAAGTTTTATGCGCTTATAATCTTTTTCCACACTTTTACTTAAGATCATGCCTCTTTCATGGTGAGGTGCATTTCTTGGAGGCATCAAATAGATTGATTAATCCAATCTGCTCATCTGTGTTTTTTTAAAAGCATTTATTCTTTTAAAGTTTCATTACATGTAGTATCTGTGTTCTTTTGATTATATTCCTCCCCCCAGTACCCCGTCACTCCCCGTCTTGCCCCTCCCCCTTCCTTCCAGCAACTCCTCCTCCTATTTTCTGGTTTCTTTCTTTTTTTAAAATATTTATTATTATTGTCTTTTTTGAGACGGGTTCTCCCTGTAGCCCCAGCTGTCCTGGAACTCACTATGTAGACCAGGCTGGCCTTGAACTCACAGAGATGCATCAGCCTCTGCCTCCCGAGTGCGGGGATTAAAGGTATGTGCCACCATACCCGGCCTTATTTTTTATTTTATGTGTATGCGTGTATTGCCTCTGTGTAGGTAAGTGCACCCATGTCATGCAATCCCCACAGAGGACAGAAGTTTCAGACAGCTGTTATTGGGGCTCCCTGCATGAGCATGGGTTAGGGGTTACTCACTTGAGCCAGGGCAAATTACCACTGACCACACCACTGAGGAATATTAGTCTGTGTCTTTTTTAAAAAATTAAATAAAAATTTTTTTTCCTGTGACTGCCATGTGTGAGCAGGTGCCCATGAGGACCAGATGAGGGTGATGTATCCCTTGGAGTTGGAGTTACATGTGGTTGTGAGACACCTATGTGGGTGCTAGGAACCAGGATCAGGTCTTCTGGAAGAGACATGCTTTTCAGTGCTCCATCCCCATGACTGTGTCTTTTCATTGGGAACCATTAATGTGAAGGGTTAGTATTGGAAGGTGTTTATTAGTTCTTGCCATTTTGTTGATTTCTATACTTTTTAGTGTTTTCTTATTTCTCTCCTTCATTATGGTTTATTCTTTCCTGTAGCTCCAGTGATAGGTTTATCTTTCTCTTCTGTCCCAAGGATTTCTTCCACTATTTTTTGTAGAGCTGCCTTAGTGGTCATGAATTCCTTTGGCTTGTTTTTTTTTTTTGTCTGTCTGCTTAGCAATTTATTTATTCATGTGTGGGTATGTCCATATAAGTTTATGTGCACATGTGTGCAGGTGTTGAAGTAAGCCAGAAGAGGGTGTCAGGTCTCCTGGAACTGGAGTTACAGGGGGTTGTGAATCACTTGATGTGCATGCTGGGAACCAAACACAGGTCCTCTACAAGAATAATATGTGCCCTTAACTGCTGAGTCAGGGGGAGGAGTCTTTTGAGACATTGTCTTATTATGTAGTCCTGGCTGGCCTGGAACTTGCTATGTAGACTAAGCTGGCCTTGAATTCACAGAGAACTGCCTGTCTCTGCCTCTGGAATGCTGAGATTAAAGGCCTGTGCTATCACATTTGGTTCCTTTGGCCTATTTTTTTTTTTTTTTTTGTCTTTTTGAAGCAGGGCCTCCCTGTAGCCCCAGCTGTCCTGGAACTTACTGTGTAGACCAGGCTGGCCTTGAACTCACAGAGATCTGCCTGCCTCTGCCTCCCGAATACTGGGACTACAGACATAAGCCACCACGCCCGGGTCCTTTTGCCCATTTTTATCTGGGAAAGTTTTTCTTTCTCCTTCAATTATGACAGATAGTTCTGCTGGGTATAGTAGTGTTTGGATGGCAAATGTCTTTCTTACCCTGAAAACATCATTCCAAGCCTTCCTGTCTTTTAAAATTTCTGTTGACAAATCTGCTATTCTTGTGTGACTTGGTATTTCTCTTGTGCCACTTTTGATACACTTTCTTCCTTTTTTATTTCATATTTAACTATCAGATCTTGCTTCCTGTGCCTGGATGGACATCTCTTTTCTTAGATTTAGGAAAATTTCTGCCATGATTTTATTTAAAACATTGTCTATGCCTCCAGCATGAAATTCTTTTCATTCTTCCATTCTCTCTTCCATTCATGGATTAGGTCTTTCCATAATATCCCTTAGATTACAAAAATTATATTTTCTTACTTCTCGGTGCCATTGTCTGAATGTTCTAAGCCCTTTACCTTGTTTTTGAACCCTGCTGTTATTCCCTCCCCTGATCGATTCTATTGGTGAGGCTTTCCATGAGGCTTTCCATGAGATTTTTATTTGACTTATTAACTTTTATTTCCAGCATTTCAGTTTGGTTCCACCCAACTCCCCAGTATTTATCTCTTTATTGAACTTTTGTATCCTTTATTGACTTCCTATTGGCTCTTTGTGTTCTCCTGAAATTCATTCAAGAGTTTGTGTCCTCTTTATTTTCTTTGAATATACTTTTCATTTTTTTGAAAAAAAAAATTGAAACAGGGTCTCATGTAGTCAAGGTTGGTCTTGAACTTACTATGTAGTCAAGGATGACTTCTTAACTTCTGACCTTCTTATGTCCATCTCCCAAGTACTGGGATTATGGATATGTGCCAGCCAGGCCTAATTTTATATGGTAAAAGGAGCTGAAACCAGAACTTAATGCAGCTTAGGCAAGCACCCTAATCATGAGCTACATCCAGAGCTCCTCTTTTGAATTCTTTGTTTGGGACTTCATCTAAATTACTCTCAGTGCAGGTTATTACTGTGGGATTAGTAATATTTGAAGGAGTCATCTTGCCATGATTTTTCATGTTTCTTATGTTTTTGTGTTGAGACTTGCACACCTGGGGTTGGCCATTGGTTTTTTTTTTTTAAAATATATTTATTGTTTTTATTTTATGTGTATGTGTGTATTGCCTGTATGTAGATAAGTGCACACTTCCATGTCATGCAATGCCCATGGAAGACAGAAGAGGCTGTCAGGTCCCCTGGAACTAGAGTTACGGACAGTTGTTAGTTGCCATGTGGGTGCTGGGTTTTGAACCCGGGTCTTCTGCAAGAAGTGTCTTAACTGCTGAGTTCTTAACCGCTGAGCCATCTCTCCAGTCCCTGGTTTGTTTTTTTAAAAGTTACCCTTAGTCTTTCTTTTTTTAAACTTAATTTTTAAAAATTGATTTAAAAATTTTCTGTGCCTAAATATTTTGCCTGCATTTATGTAAGTGCACCTTTGTCCTGCAATTCCAACAAAGGCCAGAGATGGCACTGGATCCCTTGAAACTGTAGTTATGGACAGTTGTTAGCTGCCATAAGGGTGCTGGGAACCAAACCCTGGTCTTCTCCAAGAGCAGTCAGTGTTCTTAACCACTGTGCCATTCTCTAGCCCCACACTCTTAGTCTTTCAGTGGAAGTCTTTGCAACTTTCAAGAGGGATTAGGTTGTACAGTTCAGGTGTCATTTTCCATGGCTAGACTGTAGTTCAGGGCACCAGACTCAATACCCAGTACTCCCACCATGAGAGTAAAATACCATCTATCCAAGTGTAGGCCCACTATGGAAATACAGTAATCGTTAAATAAAAACAATCATGGAGGCTCCAGAGATGGCTCAGCAGTTAAGAGCACTTGCAGCCCTTGCAGAAGATTCACATCGGGTGGCTCACAACTGCCTGTAATTCCAGCACAGGGGATTGGACACCAGTGGCCTCTTTGGGCACTTGCACTCATGTGCACACTGGCCCCACACATACACATACACATAATTAAAAAATAATCTTAGAAAAAAAAAAACCTTCATTTTAAAACCAGCCAGTCATTTTAGAAAGTAAAGGAACACTGATAGTACTGTGTGCACTTGTCACTGTTCTGTGAGTGGGAAAGGGAGAAGGGGCATTGACTCCTGATTAGTATGGTGAGAGAGCAAAAGAGGAGGGAAAGTAAATGGAACAGTAGGAATGGGGGAGGGGAATGAGGCAGTTTTGACTAAGGGTAGAATGAAAAGAGAAGGAAGGAAATACAGGGGATCTAAAGTTGTCCTAGCGCTCAGGAGGCTGAGGAGATCCTGCACACAAGCTTGCCTATGTTCTTTGGGACAGCCTAGCAAAGCAAAAATAAAGAATAAATGGGGAGGGGAGAAATAATATATAAACAGAGAAAAGGTAGACCAGAGTAGGACAGAGTCGGCCTGTCACGAAGGGGAGGGAGCTGCTTAGGGTGTAAAAGGCAGTCTGGCCTGCTTGCTGGTTTCTCCCCACTCTCCTGGTGTTCCTTCCCAGGTTTCTAGATGCCTGCAGTACTCCTGAGTGCTCTTTGGCAAGGCTGAGTCACAGATGCTGGTCCCATCCGTGGGCAGTCCCATCCAGGTCAGCTTGCAGGTGTTAGTCACAGCTCTGCGTGGCCCATCAGGAGTCTGACTGTAAATGCTGGCCCCACCCCAGCAGTCCTTCCTGATGCCTGGCACATCCCTTGGAACCTGAGCCTTTATTTCCCTGTAGACTATCTCTAACCAGGCTTCCACTCATTGAATGCTGCAGTTCAGGTGCAAAGTTTCTGCCCTGCAGTCTGGAGGTATTCTGCTAACCAGGCGGCAGTGTGTATCCTAGTACTTACTTGGCAGCTAACAACTGTCTAAAACTTCAGTTCCAGGGGATCCAACACCCTCTTCTGATCTCCATGGGTGCTGCACAACACGGAAGCACTTATATACATGCAGTGCAGGCAATACACTCATACACATAAGATTAAAAACAAGTAATAAAATAATTTAGAAAATGGTGCTCCTTGGCTGCTCTGCTGAGGCAGGACTGTCTCCCTGCTACTTGGGGATGAGAAGAGAGGGTCTCCCCAACTTCCCTCCTCCTGCTGTTGCCATGGTAACATTTGTTTCTCCTTCCTCCCTCCTTTTCTCTTGAGATTGTGTTTGATGTGTTTTGAGGCTCCACTCATATCACCTCTCACTGGGAGGAGGAGATCCCCACAGTCAGCAATATCTCCAGGAGACTCTCTGGATTTTTCCCATTTTAGCTTTATAACATTTCTTATTTTTACCCTGCTGTTAGAATGGGGATTTTTAGCTGTCACACATTTTTTCTGATAGCTGTTTTCCAACACTCCCTAGTTTATTCCTTGGAGACTCTAGCCTTTGTTGTTGTTGAGAGATGGTCACAAACTTGCTATGTACTGGAGGGTAACCTTGAACTCCTGATCCGCCTGCCACCACCTCTCAAGTGTTGGATTACAGATGTGGGCCACCTAATCCCGCTTTAAAGCAGGAATTTCTTGTAATATGGTGGGCTTTGCTGAGTAAGTCACGTGATAACTGGGAGGCGTTGATTCACTCTGGGAGACTGCCTATCTCAACTGCTGTCACCTGCAGCAGAGTGCCTTGTGCCCCAGTCCAGCCCAGGCACCAGCACAGCTACCCACAGTACAATCTCAGGCAGGGAAGAGGAAGGGGCCTGTCTACTTTCTCTTTGCATCCCTCACCACGTAGACTGACCCAAGGACATTCAGAGCACTGTCAGCCCACTTCCCTGTGCACACTGCTATTCCAGAACATTACTGGCATGCCCCCTCCTGTCTTCCTTGCTCTCTTGCTTCCTGTGCCTGCTTCAAAATGTAGAGCCTAGCTTCCACTCCTCCAGCTACCTCTACTGCCATGCCTCCCTGCCATATGGACTCCTGTCCCTTTGGAATCATAAGCTCAAATAAACTCTTCCTTTTGTAAGTTGTTTTGGTCAGTGTTTCTATCACAGCAACAGAAAAGTAACTAATGCACTGACCCTGCCTCCAACAGCTCCTACTCATGTCTACCAACTTAGGAGGGTAGTTTTGATGGGAAACCTCAGGCCAGAGAAACGTGACAATCACTTCTTGGTGGTTACTTAGAAGTTGGCCTTGTTTTAGGACCATTAATGGGGGGTGGGGGAGGGGCTTTACAGTTTAGGATGAAATATTGAAACCTGTTTTCCTGAATGTCTAATGTATTGATGTCATTGTAGTGACATAAAGTCTCATCCAAAGTCTGGTCTCACTCCAGATAACAGTCACTCTGAGGGAGTGGAGGGAGGGTTATGCAAGAGGTGTAGCCAGGAGATGGAGCCTGACTCAGGTGGAGACCCTCCCAACACTGACTCAGGTGAGCCCCTCGTAGGTAGGCCCTCATCCAGTTGCACCCAACCCAGACATATTTTGGGGTCTCAGACATCTTGAGAGATAGGGGCACCTCAGAATGCTGGGGGTCAGCTTAAGGCACCACCAAGTGCATCCTGGATCTTGCTAAACCAAGTGTGAACAAAATCACCCCTGTGGTCCCTTCTTTCCATAGCAGGGTGGTCAGGTGATGCAGCACTCAAGCAAGATGGAGGGAGCGCTCTGCTCCAAGCCTCTTCAGGAACTATGTGTGTTCCAAGAACACACGTGGCCCATTCTGGTCTACACCCAGGATTCAGACCCGAGTCCTTTGACTCACAATCTGCCCTTTATTTAAAACACATCTAAGAAGAGACAGAGACTTGCTGATGTTGGCTTGGAAGACAAAAAGTTCTCATTTAGTGGCAAGGGAAAGGTCTAGTGTGGTGGGCAAGGCTGGAGGGTCCCAATGACTGTGAGATATTAACATCTGCATTTTTGAGATAGGAAATAGGCAGAGGCTAACTTGCTTAGTCCCCAGGCCATCAGTAGCCATCAGTAGCCAGCTGGGCCCGGGCCCCTTCTGTCCAAGGTTCAGCCCCAGGCTCTGTTCACTCTGGCTTACTAGGAAGCCTTGGAATAAATGTACAGCACTGGCTAGTGACTCTGCAAGCACCTAGGGAAGACCGGCCTTCTTCCTACTGACTTGGTGCAGATCCAGGGAGTCTGCCCATGGACCAAGGACCCCCAGGCAGGGATGTAAGTTGGAGGGAGCCAATTCTGGCTCATCAGCTCTGCCAATGATGGTAATATTGAACAATGGTACAGAAACAGGATGCTGACTGCTCTAGAGACGGTGAGTGAAGGAAACCTTCACACAGATTATCTTCCCAACTAACAGCAGTTCGTAATTACAATGCCATGACTTAGTAACAGCTTAGGAGGCACTGGGGGAACCAGCCCATGGGTTGTCTGTGTTCCTCCCCACCACATCCCCTGGTATCCAGCCAGATGTGACCACACAGGTACCAATAAGGCAAACACAAGGTGGGGCAAACACAAAGCATGGCTGCTGCCTAGCAACTGCCCTCAGAAGGGCCCCTGGCTGTTAGGTGTCAGTCTGACAGCCATTATTAAAACAGCTCATGAGAACATCCTAGGCTCTAAAAGCTATGTCCCAAAGAAACTCTACGTTTATGGAGGATGGAAACGGAGGACAGGGTTAGAAAGGCCCTCCCATGGGGAATAGGAATGTTTCATCTAACAAGCACAACAAAATTTCACGTCAGTGGGTATAGCCAACTTCTCCCTAGCATAAAAAGAAAGAAAAAAGGAAGGAAGAAAGGGAGGGAGGGAGGGACTGTGTATAGGAAAATTCTAGGAAAAGGGAGAAGTTTGCTGGCTGATTGTCGTGAAGCCATGAGGCAGAAACACCAGTACAGGCACTTGTGGATGGCAAGAGAACAGAGTGTGTCTTGGTGAGGCCAAAAGCCTCACCGGGGCTGGAGAAATGGCTAAGCAGTTCAGAGCACTGGCTGCTCTTACAGAATATCCAGGTTCAAATACCAGGACCCATATGGCAGCTAACAACTGCATGTAACTCCAGTTCCAGGGGATCTGATGCTCTCTTCTGAGCTCCAAAGGCACTGCATGACACTGGTGCACTTTCATACATGCAGGCCTAACACTCATACACATTAAAAAAGCCTCCTGGGAGGCCCCGTGTTTGGGGCCATTGGGGCTAAAAAGTGGGTGGGGTCACAGTTGGAACTCGGGCCCCCTTTGGAGTTATCTTCTGTCTGGACTGCAGCTCTGTGGGGACCCTCTCCTGTCTCTCTTTGGTCCTACAGCAACCAGAGCCTTCAGGATCCAGAGTCCCATGGAGAACAGCTCTTTCCTGGAAGCCAGAGACGGGTTCAAGTAGCTGTGCTGAGGCCTCATGTTCTTGAGGGTGAGCAAGTTTAAGGATTCCAAAACCAGCTGTATTTGACAAAGCCCTCCCCTCCCTCTACCCTACCCCTCTGTCTTCTGAGGAAGGGTCTCATTATGTAGCCTTGGCTGGCCTGGAACTCAACTGTGGAGACCAGGCTGGCATCAAACTTACAGCAATCCTCCCACATTTATCTCTTGGGTGCTGGGACTACAGGCGCACGTCATCATGCCCTGCCATGAGGCACATTTTGTTCTAGAAGCCCAGGAAAGTTGTACTAGGATTTTAGGACAGCATGTAACAGAAACCCAACTCAAAGCATCGTAACTAAATAAAAAGGGTAATCTAGACGCAGGATGCCCACAGATGTAACAAGCTGCATGGCAGACCCACCTGAGGCGGAACTAAAGATGAGCGACCCAGGCAGGGCCTGGAAGACAGCCAGGACAATCTATTTTCCTTTGTTCCTCCTACAAACTTCTTGTAATCTCCAAGGCTTTCCCAGATGAACAGGGGTGCGATGGGGCCATCTGAGAGGGTATGGTGGCCATGTCATGGGTCACCAGCTCCAGAAGAAGCCCCAAGGAAGAGCTGCTTGCTCAGGACTGGTTAGCCTTGGCTTGCTATCAGGAAAAGGGTGGGCAGAACTAGTAGGTTCTGGCTGTCCTGGCCCTACCTCTGCCAGGCAGAAGTGGTCTTCTCTATGTCTCCTTGTCCCTTCCCCAGAGAGCTGAGGGGATGACGCGGCTGCTCCAGGACTCATTCGAGTTGTTCAGTGATGATCAAAAGACCATGGTGCCATTAGCTGTGATCTGCTGCCTTTTCATTTTTCAGATTGTTCTTCTTGGAATTAGGGGTTGAGTTTGGGGTGAAGTCCACAAGGTAAGCTGAAACCTGAGGCTTCCTTTGTCATCTGTGCCCAGGGAAGGGGTTGGGCTTACCTAGCTCCCTGTCTGGCTGTGTATGAATGTGTACTGAGCAGAGAGGGGATCTCTGCCACCCAAAGTTTCCTCCAGACATCAAATCATTTCCCTTAAATGTGTGTTCTGGTTACCTAAAAGTTTTTCAAGTTTAGATATTCTGGTGGTTTGAATAAGAACATCCCCCATAGACTCCCAAGTATTTGGACATTTTGTCCTCAGTTGGTGGTGCTGTTTTGGGAGGTCTTAGGAGGTGTGGCTATCCTGCAGGAAGCACGTCACTGGGGGCAGCTCAGAGAGATCTTCAGCCTGGCGGGCTTTCTTGTTTCTCTCTGCCTTGTGTACCTGCTTGAAGATATGATCGAGACCTTGGTTTTCTGTTCTGGCCACCTTCTGCCACCAGGCTTCCCCCACCATTATGGACCCTTTGGAATTTCTGTAAGTTCCCTTTGTCATGGTGTCTCATCACAATAGAAAAGTAACTAATACAGATATGCTGCATTTTATCAAACCATTTTCAAGCTCTGAGCAACAACAAATTTTAAAATGAATGCTCAGCAGATGGGGACAGCTCAAACACAAACAGTGGGAAGACGCTCAACAGGAATAAACAGAAGTGACTTTAACCAAAGTCACTGAAAGAGGACCCAGCTTCTTCAGTTCCTAGAAACGCTCCTGTGTGTCTGTGGAATTCTATCAGCTGTGAACACACATCTACCAAGCAACCCAAACTTAGACTATTACCCATGTTCTTGTTCGCTGTTTTTTTCTAGATACAGAGAACTAATTAAGATGCCCCCCATTGCTTTCTGCCAGCCAGTGAGGCCATGCTGGTGCGTTTCTCTGTAAGCAACTACACCCTATCACTCAATTCCAACAGAAACATCAGCTGTGCTCTTCCGTTACGCTTTCAGAGAACATACTGTTACAGCTCTTCCACATTAGCTTGCTTGCATGGTCCTATCTGCCTGGTCACTAGAACACACTATTTGAAAAGACCCCAGAAGAAAGGGGAAGAAAACAATCCACAGAACATCCAAGTCCCTTCCCCTTGACACAGGCTGTTTAAACACAGCACATTTATGATTTATTGTTTTACTAAGGCACATGACTCATAGAAATACTGAGGTACAAAATGCACGATTCTGCATGAGATTTCTGAAATACTCATTGGAAAATGAAGGTGAAAATCATCTTCCACAACATTCAACTTTTAGCTTGTTTCTTCTTTTGGACCAGTTCAACGAGCAACTTGTACCTAGCAATACAGTCTTCCTGTAGGAAGAAAGAGAGAGAACAGTTATTTCCATTCCCAGCATGCTGGCTAGTGCCTAATACTAATGAGGCAGTGGTGCATTCATTCCCTTTGTCCAGAACCATCTGGAATGTCCTGGACAAGCCCAGGTGGTCCCAGGCAGATCTGGTTAGAGAAGGCCAGCTGCAAGGCCAGGACCCGGTGAAGGTGCTAACCATTTAGTGAGGGGCCCAAGGCTACTATGAGTCCTGGGGAGAGGCCTCGGTCTTCTCAAGCTGGCCTCAATGTATTTTCAATGTCAGCATTCCACTATCTCACACCCATTCAGAGAAACCAAGAGACACCAGGCCACAATGCTATTCTTCTTTGGATCTGCCTCTCCCTGGGGGCTGCTGGGACCTTCCTTTGTGGGCCTCACACTTTAAGACTTGTGGGCAAGTCTTCCTCCTGCTCCACTGCAGCGACCCACCTAGCCAGGGTGCAGAATGATGACCTCAGTCTCCTTTGCAGTGGGACTAAGGCACAGACAAGATAAAGGTGGGCAGAGGCCCCGTTCTTCTCAAGTTGGCCTCAATATACTTTTGTCTTTTCATTCAGTTTCTGTTTGGGTAATACCAGTCCATGGTACTACAGGCCTCTGTTAACTCGGAGTCTAGGGAGTTACTTCTGCTCTGGAGCAGAGGCCCTAATCAGATACCTGGAACTTGGCTTGGGTACCCATTCTTCTGGTACTACTGTGCTATAAGAGACTCTTCTAGTTATATCCCAAACACCACTCACCCAGGGCCTTAAAGGTATCATCAGAGAACCATCTGAGCCAGACTCAGCATTTAACCCTCATGAGGACAGTGTGGGTCCTGAGCTGAGCAAGCTGATGGCAAACCTGACAGGACCTGAAGTTCGAATTGGCATGAAGCCACCTCAGGCTGGTAGCAGAGGGTGAGCAGGCAATCCTACAGGACCTGTGTGGCATTTAGGGTAGTTGAGGCTCAAGAAGATACCTTCGGGGCTCTTACTGGTTGAAACAAGAAGGTTTCCAATACCCTTCCAGTGCTTTCATTTTGAGACAAGCTCAATTCATCCCACATGTAAATGCCTGTGTCTGACAGACGTTAGAGAAACTCAGGGAAATAATTACTTCTGGCAAACCAGTTGGAAAGGCTGGGAGAATCTGTGCTTCCCAAAGAGATCAACTGCTAATGGTTTATTTTTCTCCCCAGGAACTCTCAATTTCATCATTTTAAAGTAGGTGATAGATAAGTAGACCTGTGCACTCAGGGACATGCATGGCCACAAGCTAGATTTTCCAACATAGAATTTCAATTAAAAAAAAAATAAGAATGTAAATGAGCATCAGTGTGCCCTGAGGCTACAGCTGAGAAACGCAGAGGTTGCTGGAGATGGGCTCTTTCCATTTCTGTGCCCACTGCCTCATACTCAGAGCACAGCCTGTAAGGGAAGAAGCTGTGGTGGAGAGAAAGTCTGGACGGGAAAGATCACACGTAGGAGCTCCATGGCTCCAAACTGTCAAATGACAAGGAAGAGGAAGTCAACCTTGGTCAGGCTGGTCTCACCAAGCTTCTTTCTGCCTGTATCTGAGAAGAATTACTAGCAGCTTTTGTAGAGCTGTGGATGAAATAATGGATTATAAACAGCCTAGATTGCCAAGGGAAGTCAAGTCCTAAGGTGCACTGATGCCACAGGCCCATTCTGTCTCTGGGTGGTGCGGTGCCACCATGAAGTCTGAATTCACTCCACTGCCTCCACTGCAGATCCAAGAGTTATCCTGCCTGTGGCAGGTTGACCTACATGCCCCTTTGGCTACAGACTTATCTCAGAGCCACAGGGCCTGACACTGCTTTTTTTGGAGCAGGGGACACTTCTTGCCAGCCCTATGCTTCTTTAAGACCACCCTTTCAATTCAGAGTGAATTTTCCAGGAGGCTGGCAGGATACAATGGGAACCATTTGTGTATGTGTGTGTGTGTGTGTGTGTGTGTGTCCGTCCACAGCACACATGTGGTTAGAAGACAACTTGAGGGAGTTGGTTCTCTCCTTCCACCATATGGGTCCCTGGTCATCAGGCTTGGCAGCAAGCACATTTACCCACTGAGCCATCTTGCCAGCCTAAGTTTATGTTTTATAAACGGAATTTTCTTTGAGGAAAACTAGCCAGTTTGCATAAAGACTAACAGTGTTTGACCTCATTTACACCACCCACTAATCAGATGAGTGTGCAGAGATGAGTGCGCGGTAGAGGATGCAGGCACATGTGACACAGCCACTCGTTACCCACCTTACTCTTAGATGGGACACATTTGGCTATTTTGTCCCAGCGGTCAGAGGCTCCTTTTGGATATTGTTGTAATGCCAATTCTAGAAGTTTCTGTTGATTCTGAGTCCACACCTCCTCTGAAGCACGGGTTCTCTCTCTTTTCTGGCTCTCTTCATCACTGGATTCATGTTGTTCTGATATATCAAAGTCTTTCTGCCTCTTTCCTCTAAGCTTCTCCTCTGGCTCGACTTTGACTGCCCCCTCAGACAGCCTGTTTGGCTTCCGCCTCCGAGGCCGGGCTTCTATGGCCACTGCCTCACCTTCAGCAGCCTCCTCCTGCTCCTCATCCTCCATGGCTCCTGCTGAGTCTTCCCGCTGGGTGATGATGTTATCTGGCAAGGCAGAGCCCATCTTGATGGTCCTGGAATTCTGAACTGTGGTCTTGAGTTCTAAGAGCTTGACCATTCCTAGGAAAGGACCACAGTGCACAGGAGAAAGGGCATGGTGAATTCAGATGAAGTGACACAGCAGCCGCTGTCCACACGTCAGGCAGCACGCTAGGCATTCTGCATGTATCTTTAGTTTACTTTTCACACTGTATTTTACACTATCATTACCCCAGTTTTACACACAAGGAAAAGAAGTTCCAGAAAGCAGCAGAGGTTGGGTTTGGACCTAGTTCTGATTCCTTTCTTTGTCCTTTTCACTGCTCTGAGGAAGAATGGGTATATGTGGTCAGGCTGTGATCAGAGAACAGAGACCTTACTGTGGCAGGAAACCTGATACTTATTATGCTTTAAGGAAGGACATTCTTTATAATCGAGAGGTTCTATTAACATAATTGAAACAAATCAGGCAACCTTTGTGCTTTGCTGCCTCTGCAAGCAAGTGTACAAATAAATTATACTAGTAACTATTAGAAGGATTTTATAGGGGGAGAAGGAAAGGTAGAAGTTATATAAATATAGTACTAATATATGAAATTCTAAAAAAGTTTTATATTTATTTGTATGTAGGCTTCTGGAGGTCGGATGACAACTTGTGGAAATCCACCACGTAGGTTACAGGGAATTGAACTCAGATTGTCAGGCTTTGTGCCTTTACCTGCTGATCTCCCTGGCCTAGAGAGAATTCTTAAACGTGGAGAAAAGATTATTTACTAAACAGTTAAAACTTTTTAACTCACAAAGACTCTAAATCAGTGATATTAGAAACATGCAAAGTGATAATAGTTACCACTTTCAATGAGTAAATTGGCAAAATCAGATTGCAGTCTCCAGTGCTGGCAAGGTGCAGAGAAACAGCCCTGGTACCGGGGCAGGGACTGGTTTAACCCTCGGAATGTTCTTCAGTGCTACAATCTATTTGATATGCCTCTAAGGAACTATGTTTTAGACTTTATTTAATTAAATATTATTGATTTTTGTGTATATGTTCATGCATGCAACGGTGTGCATGTACATGTGGGTATATAGGCCAGAGGCCAACTTTGGTGTCTTCCTCAATCACTCTCCAAAATCATTTTTTGAGACAAGGTCTCTCACTGAACCTAGAGCTTGCCAATTCAGCTAGAGTGGCTGGCCAGTAGCCCCAGGGAGCCTCCTGCGTCCACCTTACCAGAAGTGAGGTTACAAGTATGTGCTGCTTTTACACATGGGTCGTAAGGACTGAACTCAGGTCCTCATGCTTGTGTGGCAAGCACTTTACTGAGTGAGCTGTCTTCTCAGCTCTATCTAAGCTTTAACTTTAAAAAGCTAAATGTGGTTACTGGCTACCAAATTAGATAATGAGGGTCTAGTCTTTTTGGAGGACAATTTGTCAATGGAGGTAAACCTTAAAATACATTTACTGTAATTTGTAGATTATATACATGTGTCACTCATCAGTATAAAAAATAAAGATGAAAATAATTTTTTTTTTTTGGTCTTTTTGAGACAGGGTCTCCCTGTAGCCCCAGCTGTCTTAGAACTCACTATGAAGACCACCAGGCTGGCCTTGAACTCACAGAGATCCACCTGCCTCTGCCTCCCGAGTGCTGGGATTAAAGGTGTGTGCCACCACACCTTTATGTGCACCACCACATAATTATTTTAATTATATAATTATTATAATAATTTTAAAAAATGTTCTTAAAAGAAGGTGTCTAGTGTGCTGTGGTTCATGGGCACCTCAGAGCACCCTGAACTTGGATACAAGGCGGCAAAGGAGTCCCAGAAGCCCAGGAAGAGTTCTTGGTAGAGTTTGTTCACTTAGTGTGGTGGTTTGAATGAAAATGTCCCCCACAGACTCCAAGTGTTTGGATATTTTGTCCCCAGATGATGGCGCTGTTTTGGGAGGTCTTAGAAGGTGTGGCTATCCTGGAGGAAGCATGTCACTAGGGGTGGGCTTAAAGACTTCTTAAGCCTTGCCAGATCTCCAGTCGTTCTCTTGCTTCCAGTGCCTGTGTGATGATGTGAGAGCTTAGCTTCTGCTGCTCCTGCTCCAGCCACCATGCCTCCCTGCCATGATGGACTGTAATTTCCCTGGAACCGTAAGCTCAAATAAACTCTTCCTTCTATAAATTGCTTAGGTCAGTGTTTCTATCACAGCAAAAGAAAAGTGCCTAATACAGTAATTGGTACCAGAGAGTGGGCTGTTGGCTGTGAAGAACCTGACCACGTGGGGTTTTCGAAGAAATGTGGAAGACTTTGGAAGTTTGGGCTAGAAAACTGATTGACTGCTGTAAGCAGAGCTTAACAGGCCATTCTAGTAAGTGCCTGGAAGAAAGCAGTGCAGAGAACAATGTAGTTCCAGAGGGAAATAAGGACTTAAGCAGCACTTGGGATATTTTGGCTGGAGTCTGTCCTAGACCAAAAAGCTTGCCTGAGGCTAAGTTGAAAAGTAATGGACTAATTTCTATGGCAGAAGAAATTTCAAGGCAGCCTAATGTAGAAAAGGTGGTATGGCTATTAATGGTGAATATTATGCAGATCTACAGTGAAAGAGAGCAAATGGGGCAGAAAGAAAGAGTTTGGATTGAAAAACAGCACTAGGAAGACAAATGTTGGAGCCCTGGTGTGTGATGGAGAGTATCTCACTCATAGGAGATTATAGTGATTAAGGAGATTAAAGTGATTAAGGAGGTGCCTAGAGATTCAAACTTAAACAATGGAGAGAGTGCCTCCAGGGCAAGACCACACCAAGTTAAGCCTCTAACTTGTGAAAGGAAAATGCTGCAGGAACCACTGAAGAGAAAGGCTTCTAAAATGGATAAAGCAGGCTGGAGTCCATCCCAAATTTACAGTCAAACTTGGCATTGTTGTTCACTTGGTGCTGGCTTTTAGAGGCATGAAAGATGCAAGAGTGAAGGGGTCATCAGTTCTTCCTCCAAGGTTTCAGAGAGCCACTGAGGCCAGGCAGTGTGAAGCAGGGGTACTTCTGCCTGGAGAAGGCCCTGATAGGCCACTGCATGAAGCTGTGAAGGTGAAACCTGGTTGGCAATGGAGACCCCAAAAAATTCGTGATGCCAGAGCTCAGCTTCTGCTCCAGCCACCTCCAGCCACCATGCCATGGACTGTAAATCCCCTGGAACCATAAGCTCAAATAAATTCTTCCTTCTATAAATTTCTTGGTTCAGTGTTTCTATCATAGCAACAGAAAAGTGACTAATAACAGTTTTAGTGAGACAGCATGCAGCCGCTTGTTACTGTTAGGTGTTACAGACAGACACATAGTGTTGAAAAATTTTTTTTTGAAAATTTCTTTAGCATAAGACAGGGAAAATGTGAGACCGGTGTGTAGGAAGAGTCTTTTGACAGGAGAGCCATGCTCATAGCCATACCTGTAATGGTGGCTAAATTGGGCCTGCTGACCCATGTTCCTTTCATTAATATAAACATGGGCAGTATTCACTGACCGTCATCCTTTCCTCTATTAGCACTGCCCACCACCACAACTGTAAGTTTACCTTGAAAGACTGGCAATCAGAACCTATTTTTTCCATGTCTGCTGGTTTTGCAGCGTGGTTAAGTTTCCAAGCTGTCTTTACTGTCTTCAGAAAAACATTGGGCCAGTGTACTGGCTCTGTGGGTAAAGGCATTTGCCAACAAGCTTGATGACCCAAGTTTGATCCCCAAGAGCCACATAGTGGAAGGAGAGAACAGACTTTTACAAGTTGTTCTCTGACCACTACATGGACCAAACTGTACAAATGTGTGTGTGCACGTGTGTGCATGCGCACACATACACACACACACTTTTTTTATTGGTCTTTTTTTGAGGCAGGGTCTCCCTGTAGCCCCAGCTGGTGTGAAACTTGCTATGTAGACCAGGGTGGCCTTGAACTCACAGAGATCTGCCTGCCTCTGCCTCTTGAGTGCTGGTATTAAAAAGAATGCACCACCACACCAGGCTTACATGTATATTTTTAACAAGTTCATTTTGTTTGAAGGATTCAGAGGTTAAAAGTCTTCACTCAGTATTTTATCAATCTGTAGAAATGAGACTTTTTTTTTTTGGTCTTTTTGAGACAGGGTCTCCCTGTAGCCCCAGCTGTCCTGGAACTCACTACGTAGACCAGGCTGGCCTTGAACTCACAGAGATCTGCCTGCCTCCGGAGTGCTGGGATTAAAGGCGTGCACCACCATGTGAAATTTTAATGCTATATCATTTTGGCTACAAATTAACAAAGAAATTGCTTTCAAACATCTGTTTTCAAAATGTTCTTTTTGCAGCACAAATATCTTTCAAAGCAGTTACTTTCACATTCACTGTTAAAGTCACCTTTATTTTGTAGAAACTTAATATCTGGAACCAAGTGTAGAATTTTGTTGATAAAAATGTAAAATTTTGAGCATTTTAAAAATATTTTATATTGGGCTGGAGAGATGGTTCAGTGGTTAACAACACTGGTTGTTTCTGCAGAAGACCTGGGTTCGAAGCCCAGAACCTACATGGCAGGGGATCTGACGTCCTCTTCTGTCCTCTGCAGGCATTGCATGACATGGGTGCACTTACCCACATGTAGGCAATACACTCATGCACATAAAATAAAAATATATTAAAAATTTTTATTTATTGTTTTTATTTTATGTGCATTGAGTGTATTGCTGCATGTGTGTAAGTACACCTATGTCATCCAATGCCTGTGGAGGTCAGCAGAAGGCATCAGATCCTCTGGAACTTGAGTTAAGAATGGTTTTTAAGCCAGGTGTGGTAGCGCATGCTGCCAGCCTGGTCTACATAGTGAGTTTCAGGCCAGCTGGGGCTACTGGGAGACCCTGTCTCCCCCCCCCCAAAAAAAGAATGGTTTTTAGCTGCTATGTGGGTGCTGGGAATTGAACCCAGGTCCTCTGCAGAAGTTAGTGCTCTTACCTGTTGAGCCATTTCTCCAGTCCCCAAAATGTAAAATTTTAATTCACTAACTTAAATTTTTTGATCTATTTATTTTTATTTTATGTGTATGAGTGTTTTGCCTGTATGTTTGTAAGTGTATCACCTATGTGCCTACTGCCCTTAGAGGCCAGAAGAGGGCGTCGGATCCCCTGGAACTAGAGTTATGGATGGTTGTTAGTGGCCATGTAGGTGCTGGGAACCAAACCCAGGTCCTCTACAAGAGCAGCCAGTGCTCTTAAGTACTGAGCCATCCCCCTTACTAACTTTTTAAAAAGCACTTTGTTAAGCTACTAGGTGCCTTTGTTTGGTATAAAATAGTTCCATGGTTGCTCTCCATGTTATTAAAAAGTGTCACTGTTTCTGTTAATCACTGGCCAATGTGCAGAGCACAAGAGGCTGCAGAGAGCTTATCCCTGAATAGGACACCTATTTCAAACTCCTGCCTCTCAAAGCTCAGTGATTATTTCAGAAGAGGGGGCAGAAAGATTCTAAGAGCCAGAGGGGGTGGATGACTACAAGGAAACAGTTTCCCAGACAGCTGATCAGTTACACATATGAACTCACGGCAATGGTGACAGCATGCACAAGTCCTATGCAAGCTCAAATCAGATAAAATACCAGCGCAGACATGGGGAAGTGGGGTAGTGGGTAAGAAATCCCAACTCAACTTAAGGAACTTTTGGTAGCTGATGGCTATTGGGAGTGGGAGAGACAGTCTCTTATAGGGATGGGACTTTTGGTAGGTTGACCAGGCTCTAGGGGATGGATCCATGCTGAGGGACATGTGGGGACACAAATCAGACTCTACATGTGGTATTGTATAGATCTGGAGTACATTGAATTGGATTGGGGGGCAGTGGGAGAAGCTGTAGATAGGGGAGGGGATCTAAATATCATCAAATTATATTGTATGAAAACCACAAAACTTCAATAAAATTTTTAAAAAAATATCACTGATACTAGAGGTATTCACAAACCCATTCAACGAGGTAAGGTGAAGTAAAAGAAGGAGGGATAAGCCCACCACCAACCGTCATACCTGTGGAATTCCCACAGGCAATCTCTTGGGCAATCTCAGTCCACATGGAACATGTGTCCTCTGATAAAAAAATACAGCCAAGAGTCTAGCTTAGGTCTGTATATTAAATAATAGCCTGTTCCTTTCTCATTGTTTTAAGATAAAAATAAACACAGACAAAGTCCTAACGTAGTCTTCCTATACTCCAGAGGACCATTTTGCATTTTTGGTTTTCATTGTTTTGGGTTTTTTTCAGACAGGGTCTCATCTAACACAGACTGGACTTCAATTTGAGGTGTAACTGAGACTGGCTTTGAATTCCTGATCCTCCTGCCCCAGCCTCCCAAAGTGCTGTGATTAAAAGGACTATTCTGCATACTACACTTTTGAGAGTACTGTTTCCTGATTTTTTGATGAATGGTGAGTTATGTTGGTCTCAGAAAGTGACAGTGGTTTTTCTTCTAGGGTCTATGACCTCTCCAACCATATGAACTTGGCTATGTTTACAGTACCATGCATGGATTTCTTCCTATTGAATGGGCTGTTCACTTAACACTTAGGCAGCTGTTCTTTACCCGCCCAGATTGCCAAAAGAGATAAGGTGTTGGTTGTGGTTCATAGGTTTTACAGTTGGGTAGGGCCTTTGATTGGTTTTCTCCCATGACAACTTACTAATCTTCAGGGAGGAAGCTTCCAGGTCAGTTTCAGCTCACTTGCTCCAAGCTGAAGTATGTTGTGTCTTCAGCAATAGGGTCTTACCCTCAAGTTCTGGGAGGCAATCAAAGGCTGTGCAATAGCCTGTGTTATTTTGGGAGTCTCTTGGACTATCCTGACCAACAACAAAGGGAGGATTCCCTTGCCTGGCACCTTGATTTCTGTTGTATGGCCTTCAGCTACACACATATACTTACAAAGTTCCACGACTGATCAACATGCAGAGAGTGACTGTGAAGTGCCCAGCCCTAAGTGACACAATCTACAATGCAACCTCTACACCTAAAGCTCAAGGAACATCAAGGAAGAAGGGGAGAAAGACTCTTAAGAGTCAAGAGGGACAAGACACCCGCTGCTAGTTTCTGCATTCTAGACATGATAGGGAAGCTGCACTAAGGAAATCTCCACAGCGTGGCAGCCTAACAAGATCTGCATAATGAAAAACCAGCTGACATGCCAAGGTACATGGGAGAAATTTCATGAGGACCCACCTCAAGATAAAGAGCTACAATCAATGGATGCTGAGAGGGAGAATCGGTTTTCTACAGGGACCAGCTTACTGAGAGGTTATCTAATCCCAAGTGGGCAGCCCTAAACCCATGTACTCAATGTGTACCTCTAAATGGACCTGGTGCACTACATATATTTACAAATGTCTGTATAAACACGTAACAATAATAAAGAGGACAAGAAATGGTGAGGGAGTGAGAACATGGAAGGAGTTGGAGGGTGACTGGGAGGAGTGGGAATGATGGTGTGAAATTCTCAAAAAAGACATGTGCATGTAAGTACCTATAGAACTACCTAACTACTCAGGAGACAACAAAGCAAGCTTTATGTCAGTTTCTCACTCTAACCTGCAACATGCTCTGGAGAAAGTCTTGGATGTAGACTTCTTTTGCATAGCATGCCACTGTCTCTCTGTTTCCATGCCTAGATGATCACTTTATTTGTAGAAAAGGAGATGAAAATGCTTTCCTAAGTCAGAAGAGCACCAAAGTAAATCCTTCCTGGGGTAACTGGGATCTCAGGGTATAACAATGTAATTTTTTTTTTTTTTTGGTCTTTTTTTGAAACAGGGTCTCCAGCTGACCTGGAGCTCACTGTATAGACCAGGCTGGTCTTGAACTCACTGAGATCCACCTGCCTCTGCCTCTCGAGTCCTGGGATTAAAGGTGTGCACCGCCACTCCTGGCAACACTGTAATTCTTTATTTATTTTATGTGTATGTGTGTATTGCCTGCATGTAGGTAAGTACACCCATGTCGTGCAATACCCATGGAGGACAGAAGAGGCCGTCGATTCCCTGGAACTGTAGTTACAGACAGTTGTTAGCTGCCATGTGGGTGCTGGGATTCGAACCCAGGTCTTCTTCAAGAACAGTCAGTGTTTTTAACCACTGAGCCATCTCTCCAGCCCCAACACTGTAATTCTTTAAATGTATTAAATACAACTTCTCAGTACCAACAGAATGTTAAACCAGAGTGACTTGTTGGTGCTTCTAACCTCTTTCACAGAGACAAGATCAGTACAGTTCATTGGGCAAACTATCATCCCTTGTATTTAAAGAAGTTGTTATAAAAAGGATCTTGTTTGTATTAACAGTGAAGTGGGAACTAACTCACCTGGGGAGCAGGTGACTGAATCCTTCAGTTGCTTGGCTTTGGTTGTCACCTGTTTCAAAACATAAAAAGCAAGACACCTTACTTTCCATATGCCTTGTAGGTGAACTGACTTAATTCATGAAAGGTTCATGTGAATAAACAGGGCTCATGAAGTCATAAGCCCAAAAACCCTCACTTCTTAGGCCAGTCCACTTACGAACCAACACAGAAACAAGCACAGGGAGACCAAAGAGCTGGCTCCAAAATGCCCATTAGGCAGTGGCAGTAGAGTCAGAACCCAGGTCACCACTAACCTCAGCGACAGTTCATTATACTACATTGCTTCTTAAAATATATTAGTTTTGCCGGGCGTAGTGGTGCATGCCTTTAACCCCAGCACTCAGGAGGCAGAGGCAGGCAGCTCTGTGTGAGTTCAAGGCCAGCCTGGTCCACACAGGGAGTCCCAGGACACCTGGGGCGTAAGGGAAACCCCCGCTCAAAAAGACCAAAAAAAGCCAGGCGTGATGGTGCATGCCTCTAATCCCAGCACTTAGGAGACAGAGGCAGGGGGATCCCTGTGAGTTCAAAGCCAGCCTGGTCTACATAGTGAGTTCGAGGTCAGCTGGGGCTACAGGGAGACCCTGCCTCAAAAAGGCCAAAAAAAGCCAGGCGTGATGGTGCATGCCTCTAATCCCAGCACTTAGGAGACAGAGGCAGGGGGATCCCTGTGAGTTCAAAGCCAGCCTGGTCTACATAGTGAGTTCGAGGTCAGCTGGGGCTACAGGGAGACCCTGCCTCAAAAAGGCCAAAAAAAGCCAGGCGTGATGGTGCATGCCTCTAATCCCAGCACTTAGGAGACAGAGGCAGGGGGATCCCTGTGAGTTCAAAGCCAGCCTGGTCTACATAGTGAGTTCGAGGTCAGCTGGGGCTACAGGGAGACCCTGCCTCAAAAAGGCCAAAAAAAGCCAGGCGTGATGGTGCATGCCTCTAATCCCAGCACTTAGGAGACAGAGGCAGGGGGATCCCTGTGAGTTCAAAGCCAGCCTGGTCTACATAGTGAGTTCGAGGTCAGCTGGGGCTACAGGGAGACCCTGCCTCAAAAAGGCCAAAAAAAGCCAGGCGTGATGGTGCATGCCTCTAATCCCAGCACTTAGGAGACAGAGGCAGGGGGATCCCTGTGAGTTCAAAGCCAGCCTGGTCTACATAGTGAGTTCGAGGTCAGCTGGGGCTACAGGGAGACCCTGCCTCAAAAAGGCCAAAAAAAGCCAGGCGTGATGGTGCATGCCTCTAATCCCAGCACTTAGGAGACAGAGGCAGGGGGATCCCTGTGAGTTCAAAGCCAGCCTGGTCTACATAGTGAGTTCGAGGTCAGCTGGGGCTACAGGGAGACCCTGCCTCAAAAAGGCCAAAAAAAGCCAGGCGTGATGGTGCATGCCTCTAATCCCAGCACTTAGGAGACAGAGGCAGGGGGATCCCTGTGAGTTCAAAGCCAGCCTGGTCTACATAGTGAGTTCGAGGTCAGCTGGGGCTACAGGGAGACCCTGTCTCAAAAAGGCCAAAAAAAGCCAGGCGTGATGGTGCATGCCTTTAATCCCAGCACTTAGGAGACAGAGGCAGGTGGATCCCTGTGAGTTCAAAGCCAGCCTGGTCTACATAGTGAGTTCTAGGACAGCTGGTGCTACAGGGAGACCCTGTCTCAAAAAGACCCCTCAAAAAAAGGCCCTCCTCAAAATTTACAGTTTAACACAAGATTTTAAATATGCAATTCAGTTAGATTTTTCTAAAAGAGACCTACATAAACAACTGCCCCAATTATAAAACATTCTTTTTACTCCAGAAAATTCTCTTGTGCCCCCTAAATTAATCTCTACTCTGCCATATACAATCGATGTTCTGATTCCTACTATATATTTTTTAAAATATGGGGTTAAGATGCACTAAAACATTAAAAGTAGTAATCAGGGCTGGAGAGATGGCTCAGTGGTTAAGAACACCGACTGTTCTTGCAGAACACTTGGGTTCGAATCCCAGCACCCACATGGGAGCTAACAACTGTCCATAACTCCAGTTCCAGGGAACCCCACAGCCTCTTCTGTCCTCTGTGGGCAATGCACGACATGGTGCACTTACCTACATGCAGGCATAACACTCATACACATAAAATAAAAATATAAATATAAAAATATAAATATTGGGGCTGGAGAGATATAGGAGAGATGGCTCAGTGTTTAAGAGCACTGATTGCTCTTGCAGAGGACCCAGGTTTGATTCCCAGAATGCACATGGTGGCTATGAACCGTCCTTAACTCCAGTTCCAGGGGAATCTGAAGTCCTCTTCTGACCTCCGCAGCATTGCACAACATGGGTGTACTCACATACATGCAGACAATACACTCATACACATAAAATAAAATAATAAATAAAATATTAAAAAAAGAAAAAATAAAATATTAAAAATAAATAAATAAATTTAAAAGTGGTAATCACTGTAGAGGACAGCTAGTGTCTGTTTTTTCTGTCCACTCAGATTATCCCTGAAGAAGTACTACTACTTATCCTTAGTGGACGTCTAGGTGGAAATAAGATCTTAGCA
This sequence comes from Nannospalax galili, assembly GCF_000622305.1. Classification (NCBI taxonomy): domain Eukaryota; kingdom Metazoa; phylum Chordata; class Mammalia; order Rodentia; family Spalacidae; genus Nannospalax; species Nannospalax galili. Next base: position 716,207 of record NW_008336953.1, read on the forward strand.
TGGGACCTGACAGGGATTTATGGCTTAGTAACTATTACTGCTGTAACTGAGGTATGTCATGTGTCTTCCATTTGTGCAGAAGGCAAAATTAGAGAAAACATTTACAGCTGGTTAGAAACACTGTAATTTCTTCCGTTCCCACTTCCGCCCACAGATAATGCTTCCCATTTAGCAGAAGCAAACTGGTTACCTAAGTTTAACTTCCAAATTTTATAATTAAAATTTTTTCCACTCAAAATTGGTTGGACCACTACACACGCGTCTCTTTTCTTTTAACCCAAATCAAAGAAAACGAATCTTCCTTTTTCTAGCTACTGCATAGTCACAGAGCCAGCCTCAGTGAATTCCCTTTACCTCTATCTCCAGCTTTTTCCCTGTCCATTAGATCCATCCCACAGTCCCCACACTGGGTTCCAGTGGGATCTACTTGAAGGATGACATTCCCTGGGTCTTCTCTTTTCCAACCCATGTGGCTCTCATGAGGGGATCTCCTGGCTTTCACTCTTCTCTAACGGAAGTTCCTCTACTGGCTTCTTGTTCTCTGACTCAAGTTCCTCAGTTCTGTTCTTGCCATTTCATGGCCCCCCATCTTCCCTGGGATCGTTTCCTATCTTTTTGACTTAGATGTTATTAACATATATTAACTGCATATGATAATTTTAGTAATTATTAACCTGTGTCCCTGGCCTTGCCCTCCACCTTGGAAATGCGCATTTCAGAAATTCAGTTCTGAGAAGGACTCCATCAGTAGCACAGTAATAAGCTTATTGGATAGCAGGCAGTATTCTAAATAAAGCATATATGTGTGCATGTACATATACACACCCTAATAGCAGCCATAATAGGTAATAAATAAAATTAAAAATAAAGATTTTAAAATTTATTTTATTTTATGTGCATGCCTTTGCCTGCATGTATTGTAAGTGTACATTGGAAGTCAGAAGAAGGAGTCAGATCCACTGGAACTGGAGTTAAGGATGGTTGTTAGCTGCAAGAAGGGTACTGGGAACTGAACCCAGCTCCTTTGCAAGAGCAATTGGTGCTCTTAACCACTGAGCCAACTCATTGATCCTCCTGGCATATATTTATTCACAGAATTTCTTCATTACCATTTTTTCCTGTAAGGTTGCAGTAATGCTTCCTTTTTCATTAAACTCCAGCAACTCAAGGAGTCTTTTTCTTAGCTAATTCTACTAAATGCAGGCCAATTTTTTTTGTCTCTTTTTGAGACAAGGGTCTCCCTGTAGCCCCAGCTGTCCTGGAACTCACTATGTAGTCCATGCTGGCCTTGAACTCACAGAGATCTGCCTGCCTCTGCCTCCTGAGTGCTGGGATTAAAGGTGTGCACCACCACGCCCAGCATTTTTGTTTTTTTTGGTCAATTTGTTTTTTATAAAAAAGAACTAGCTTTGGGTTTCACTGACTTTGCTCTGCTAATGCTTTATAATTCTCTATTTTGTTAATTTTTGATCTGATATTTTTCTCTCACATCATATATAGTTCTTTTTCTAGTATCTTTTTTCTTCCTTTTAAAATATTTTTAAGGGAAAAATGAGAATTTTAATTACTGAATAGCAATTTATCCATTCCCACACTACTGTATTATACAAACCAACTTTCTGAAAAATTTATATACAGAAGGGAACTGTCTCATTCAGTTTACCCTCTGGAGAGATAAAAAGCTTTCTGGCTCTTACACTTTTGATAAACAGCTTATATAATTCTCATGTACACTGTACACAGTACTGCCACTAGCTGGATTTCCAAATTCTGAGTCTCTAACACTCTGTAATCCAGACAGGGTTGGTTCAACTCTCTCAACCTTGCAAGCCTGCATTAGAGGACTTAAACACACAATCCAGGAATTCTTTCTTTACACTAGTTTATACATTTTAATTGGTTGCATATATTAACATGTACTATAAGACTCTTTTCTAAGAAGTATTACATAATAAATGAATACTGTAAAAAGATCCAATTAGTTAAGAGTAAAAAGCACTAACAGATACAAAGAAAATGTGGCCTATTCAGACTGGGTGAGAGTCTGTAATGGAGCATAGGACCTTCAAGGAGGGATGGGGGTAAAAGACCACAAGATGATTTTTAAAAAAAATCATACAATTAGACACAGATGAACTATGAACTTTTACTCCCCGTGGATCATGTTCTGTTCTGTTCTGTTTTAGAGGAGGTGTGGATGTTGTATTGCAGGCTACATGTGTTCTTGGTCTGGAGAGGTCTCTGTGCTCTATGCTCATTGCCCCCTTCAGCAACTTCAGCTCTCTGCAGAGGCCTTGGCCCAGTCACTCTTGTCAAGTTTGATAGGTTCAGGGAATTCTCTGTACAGCGCCACCCGTTTCCTGTTTAAGTACATTCTGAACAATTGTCTGAAAGGCCTGCTCCCTGCCGATGACCTCCTTGGCATTGATCTCAAAGTATGGAATGTTGTTTTCCTTTAGCACCAGGTCTGTGCCCTCTTTGCGGCTACTTGTCTGTTTTCAAGGTCAATCTTGTTTCCCAACACAACAAAGTGGAAGTTTTCAGGAACCCGGGGACTGGCCTAGATGAGAAACTCATATCTCCAATTATTTTGAATATGTTGGGGGCAGTCACATAAAACATCAGAACCACTGTAGAAGGCCACACCAAGAGACTGGAACCATTCCTGACTGGCTGTGTCCCAGATCTGCATGGTAATTAGTCTTGTCATCCACCAGCACCTCCTTGGTCATTAAGTGTGCTCCTAGTGTGGCTTTGTACTGGTTACTGAACTTACATACTGTTTCATAAGAGATAGCTTTCTGAAGCCAGAATCTCCTAGGATGATAATCTTCAGCAACACTTTCTTCCTACAGGTCATCCTTTAAGGGTGAGGTCCGCTGGGGAGGAGATGCAACGCAGGCAGTGGCAAAGAGGCTGGACTCTGGCTCCAGTGGCTGCTCAGTGAACCCAGCCCCAATGCCACTGCCAACGTTGCAGCCTCAGGCTTTTCTACTTTTGTATTTTGAGACAGGGCCTCATTTTGCAGCCCAGGCTGGCTTTGAATGCAATGGTAGTGTTCCTGCTTCACCCTCCTCAGTGTTGCGATTACAAGTGTGAGCCATCATGTCCAGCTTTTTCCTAGAGTTTTAAAGTGACCGGTTAATACTTTGAGCTTTGTTCTTACTCCAACACAGCAGTCACTGATAACTAAATCTTCCCTTATCAACCATGTTAACCACACTGCTACTTCTGATATGCTGTGTTTCCTCATTTAATTCTGATTCCAGTTGATTTCTTCTTTGACCCACTGGCTATTTAGGGGAGGATGTTTCATTTCCACATATTTGTCTAACTTCTGCATTTTCTTCTGCTATTTCAGAGAACATACTTGATATTATTATCATTTTAAACATACTGAAATTTGTCTGATGGCCTTGCATATGGTCTGTCTGGGAGGATGATCCATGTGTACTTAAGAAAAATGTGGCTGGAGGCTGAGGAAATATGGCTCAGTGATTAAGAGCACTCTGCAGAGGACCTGGGTTTGGTTCCCAGTGCCCACATAGCAGCTAACAACTGTTTGTAACTCCAGTTCCAGGGAATTCAATGCCCTTTTCTGGCTTCTGGTGGGCATTTCACAACATGGGTGCACTAACATATATGCAGGCAAAACATATAAATAATAACCAATAAATTAAAAAATGTGGTTGGATGTTTCTATCTTCCTAACTGATAACTGATCTTTGTAGTTCCATTAATTTATCTCATTAATGGAAGTAGGATGCAGATATCTGAGGCTGTTATCATCCTTTCACTTCTCTGGTTGTCACTACTTGTACTTAGGTGTTCTGTTGTTAGGCACATTTATGCATCTACTTGTTTTATCATCTTATATTGGCCTTTTTATCATCATAAAACATCCTCTTTACTGCTAGTATATTTGCATTTTTCTTTAAATTTACCAGCATACATAAAAAGATGCATAAAGACATGGAGTATATTTTACCTGAACAATAAAGGAAGTACAGTAACATAATTCTAAGAAGAACTTCTAGGCAATCTCCCAGAACTTAAATTTTGTCTGATTTCTGCTTGATTTATCAATTATGTATATATATTCACTTAAGAATTCAAACTTGGGGGGGGCTGGAGAGTTGGCTCAGTGGTTAAGAGCATTGACTGCTCTTGCAGAGGACCCGGGTTTAATTCCCAGCACCCACACGGTGGCTACGAACCATCCTTAACTCCAGTTCCAGGGGAATCCGAAGCCTTCTTCTGACCTCCTCAGCACTGCACGACATGGGTGCACTCACATACCTGCAGGCAATACACTCATACACATAAAATAAAAATAAAAAATAAAAATTAAGAAGGATAAAGTAGAAAGTAGTTTAGCTACCCTTCCCATAGGCCAGCTGCATTTATCCGTTTCATCACATTGCATTCATACCATCAATATATGTGTGAGTGTGTGTGTGTATTTGCATATCCCAGCGCTGGGGTTGGGGGCGGGGGGAGGGGCAGAGACAGGTGGATCTCTGTGAGTTCAAGGCCAGCCTGGTCTACATAGTGAGTTCCAGGACAGCTGGAGCTACAGGGAGACCCTGTCTCAAAAAGACCAAAAAAAAAGAATTCAAACTTGGGAGACAAGATGGCGTGGCAGATAAAAGTGCTTAGTGCCCAAACCTGACGATCTGAATTTGATCCCTGGAACCCAAGACAGAAAGACAGAACCCATAACCGAGGGTTGTTCTCTGACCTTCACACATGTACCTTGGCATGTGTGCACCTGCACCTCTCCACATCACACACACACAGAGATTGGTCGGATATGGGGATTGTTCTATAGGAAGGAGTTAATGCAGGGTCCTGTAGACCTGGTCAAAGGCTCATGACTAAGGAGGTCATAAGTACTAGGGGTGAACCTACTACTCTTGTTCTGCTTGTTGGACATGTTGTCGAACTGTCTCCTAAATATTTATGTTTATACCCATAGCCTTAATCAAGGAATCTTCTCTTTGCAGTGAATAGTAGGTAATGCAGAGATAACCAGCTGGTCACAGTGGTAACTACTGAGTGTTCCATCCATATTACCTCCTCCCAAGCAGGATATAAAGAATGTAGGAGCTGAATGATGGGGAGGAAATGATGTCTTTTTTTTTTTTGGTCTTTTTGAGACAGGGTCTCCCTGTAGCCCCAGCTGGCCTGGATTCACTATGGAGACTAAACTGGCCTCGAACTCAGAGATCCGCCTGCCTCTGCTTCCCGAGTGCTGGGATTAAAGGTGTGCTATGAAATGATGTCTTATGGGCATGACATGGCTGTGGCACTCATGAACTCATAGCAGTTATGATTGCTTACACAGGGCGTGCATAAGATTAAGCCTCAAATATTCAGTCACAGATAGGTGAGGGGCTGCTGGGGGAGAGGAAGCCAGTATCTTCAGTGACGCTGTCACTGGTGAGTTGCTCATGTTCCTATGGATAGCTTCATACTCTGCTTATGCAGGCAGCCCTGGTTAAACCCAGAGGGCACAAAGCAAAAACAAAAGACATGATAAATGGGATGAGTATTTGATGGGGGGACAGGAAGAGGGGAGGAGGGGAGGGGTTGGTGGAGGTAGGAGGAGAGGGTAGAGAGATGAACGTGACCAGAATTTATTTATACATGTATGAAGTTGCTAAAGAATAAATTAATAATAAACATGTTAATAATAATAAATAAATAAAATTTTTTATACTAGTCAATTCTATTCTACTTGAACTGAGCTACTGCTCATTGTGTATGTTCCACTACAACTTCTGCCCATGGTACTTCAGTTTCCACCAGTTTAAGTCAGATATGTTCACGAGGGCATTTGTCACCTTGTTCCTCTGTAAGGGCTCATAGAATCCAGCAGGTTACAAGCATCTCAAGCCTCTCTCTGCTAACTTGTATCTTTTCAAGTTGTGTCCTTTGTAGATGAAGACAACTGAACAAAAGGATATTCAATAGACAAAGGCCTTCCAGCTTGTTAGTCCTTTGCTAGAACATTTGAATTTGAATTGAAGACTCTTTCAGAAGGGGAAGTAAGCCAACACAATTAGATGGCTCTAGAATTCCTCTAAAAGAAGCCATTTGGAAGGACAGTTTGGCAAGTGTTTCATGGAGAAGTTGAGTGCTTCCACAGCCCTCCTGAGACTACCTGTAATCTGCCACCCTGTCTTCAGGGGAGGGAGAAAACTGCTCTGTAGAGCAGATCAAAGAAAGAATTTGGAGCACAGGTTGAAGGCTAAAATGGAAGCCGGAAAGTGAAGGGAAATGGAAGGTGACTGAAGGAAAGAACAGGAGAGCAGAAACTAGAAACGGTGTAGCAAAGGCCTGTAACAGAAGCATCCCACACGGATGCTTGACTAAAAAATTAAACTACGTTTATTTATTCAATTGTGTGTGTGTGTGTGTGTGTGTGTGTGTGTGTGTGTGTGTGTGTTGCTACCTGTGTGCCACAGCCCAGTTGTGGAAGTCAAAGGACAACTTGGAGGAGTTGGTTCTCCAACTCCTGGGGATCAAACTATGGTTGTCAGCTTGGCGGCAAGTGCTTTAACCCATTAAGTCATCCCCAGCCTCCAAACTGCTTAATGTAACTGAGAGTGTCCTTCAACTTTCCTCCAAAAGTCACTAGCACTGAAAATTGTCACTAGTACTGAAAATTGAAAAGTCACTAGCCCTGAAAAAGTCACTAGCACTCTTGAAAATTCATTTCAGAACTAGTGATGAAATCCTGATTTTAAGATGGCAATTTCCATTGATCAATTACCTACTAATACTGCTATAGATTTTCTTGATATTGAAATGACACTGTTAATTTTGTATCTATTCATTAAGATACTTTACATTTCTTTGTCTTTGTATTTCATAATAAAGAGAAAGACAATGAAAGATTATTACATCTTATGCCAACTTTTTTCAAGATTTAGATTAAATGGACATAACCCTAGAGATGCAATGTTTTAAATATTATTAAAAAAAAAGAAATAGGGGGGCTGGAGAAATGGCTTGGTGGTTAAGAGTACTGGGTGTTATATGGCCAGTTTTATAGGTGAGTGACCTTTTCATGCTCCGGACATCACCAGAGACTTCCCCTCCCACCACTGCCGGTTGCTGCCAGCCCACTACTGCCGGTTGCTGCCGGCCCCCTCCCACTGCTGCTGGTTGTGGTTTGTGGTTTCTGCCTTTAAAAATCGCCTGTAAGCTGAGCTCGGGGCTGCTGTTCTCTCACTCTCCTTCTGAGTGAGGCAGGAGCCCGTCTGCGCAAACGATTAAATCCTCTTGCTTGTTGCATCTCCTGGTCTGAGGACTAAGTTATTGGGGTGCGGCCTCCCGTGGACGTTGGGTACCCCAGCCTGGGGGTCCTACACAGTCTCTTGAACCATCTATGATAGTTTGAAACTGAAATGTCCATTGCATGTTCTTGTGGTAAAGACTTGGCTGCCAGCAGGTGGGCTTTGGGGACGTGATTACCTCCTGAGGGTTCTGACTTGGTCAATAGACGAATCCTTGGTGGGTTAATACAGGATGGTGTTGTTAGCAGTGGAATACTAGTAGGTTGGGTCTAGTTGGAAGAAGTCATTGGGGGTATGCCCTTTACAGATAAACCTTGTCCCCAGACTCTTCCTAGCTTTCTGTTTCTGCTTCTCGGTTGCCGTGAGGTAAACAGCTTTTCTCTGCCATATGTTCTACTGTGATATTTTTCCTCATTATAGGCCCAGAAACAACAGAAACAGCCTCTCTGAAACCTTGGAAACCATGTGCCCAAATAAATCTTTCTTCCTGCTGGGCTAGCACTTGAGAAGTAGAGGCAGGAAGCTTAGGGGTTCAAGGCCAGCTTGGACTACATAGTGAGTTTGAGGCCAGCTTGAGCTACATAGTGAGTTTGAGGCTAGCTTGGGCTATGAGAGAGCTTGTCTAAAAAACAAACAGCCAGGTGTGGTGGTGCAAGCCTTTAATCCTAGCACTTGGGAGCCAGAGGCAGGTGGATCTCTGTGATTTACTCTGTATTGTAAACTTTCCTTTCTTCCTTCCTTTTATTTTCGGTCTGAGTCTTCGTGTGGGACCATTAAAGGCAAAAGAGCAATTGAGGTTTTCTGGTCAGGGCTACTCCCTGATGTAAGCCAAAGGCTCTTAGCCCTCTTAGCGGACCCCGACTGCCTGCACAGGTGGAGACTAGATGGCTTTTCTGTATCTCCTTCTCCTCTCTGTTTCTCTCTCTCTCTGGCCACTGAAACAGCCCCGCGGGCACGGGTCGAGCAAATAAGAGCCATAGGGCGCTCGCCGCTAAAAGACTCCTGTGGAAGGATAAGGGGGACCCAGATGTGAATCCCAGATAAATTCACGTCCCCCACAGAAGAAAAACTGGGCAACGTTAGGTACTTGTTCATAAGCACACCCACTGGTCATTATTATTTGGAGTGGCATATTCTCACTTTCTTTCCTTCTTACTCTCCCCCTCTCCTGTCTGCAACCTCCACTATGGGTCAATCGCTAATTACCCCCTTAAGCTTAACTCTAGAACACTGGAAGGAGGTTGTGGAACGGGCCCACAATTTATCACTAGAGGTCCAGAAGAAGAAGTGGCAGAATCTCTGTTCCTCTGTATGGCCCTCTTTTGAAAAAGGATGGCCAAGGGATGGGACTTTTGACCTTGCTACTATCTTGCAGGTTAAGGAATACATTTTCCACCCAAGACCACACGGACATCCAGACCAGGTGGCCTACATAGTCACCTGGGAAGACTTGGCCCGGAACCCCACATCTTGGGCACAGCCGTTCCTACCTCCTAGGGGAACTGGAGAGACAGACCAGGGGCCTCCTACTTCTTCCCTCCTGCCCCTTCAGTCTGCCCCTGAGAAGAAGTAAAAGCCAGTCCTCCCTGAGGACCAAGTTTCCCTAACCCTCCTTAATCCTCCACCTCCCTATCCACCTACGCAGGCACCTCCACCCCAAGAACTACCTTATCCCTCTCCTGATTCTTCTGAACCTGACAAATCCCCTCCTCTACCTAACAGACTCCGCTTAAGGAGGGATAGAGGGGGCCCTTCTGATGGAACCTGGACTGCCCAGGTTTTTCCCCTCCGAACTACAGGGGATTAGATCCAGTACTGGCCTTTTTCAGCCTCTGATTTGTATAATTGGAAGACTCATAACCCCTCTTTTTCTCAGGATCCTCAGGCTCTAACTGCTTTAATAGAGTCTATTCTCCTCACCCACCAACCCACCTGGGAGGATTGTCAGCAACTCCTCCAGGCCCTTCTAACCACAGAAGAAAGACAGCGAGTCATCCTGGAGGCCCGGAAAAATGTCCCCGGGCAGGATGGGAGACCCACTCTGCTTCCAAATGAAATAGACGCAGGATTTCCTCTGACCAGACCCAACTGGGACCCTGAAACCGTGGTTGGTAGGGAGCGTCTCTGTCTTTATTGCCAGACTCTGTTAGCGGGTCTCAAAGGGGCCGGAAGGCGCCCAACCAATTTGGCAAAGGTACATGCTATAACCCAAGGAGAAAATGAAACCCCAGCAGGGTTTCTAGAATGCTTGATAGAGGGATATCGGATGTACACCCCTTTTGATCCCACAGCCCAGGAGCGTCAGGCAGATCTTGTTATGGCCTTTATAGGGCAATCAGCTCCTGACATTCGTGGTAAGCTCCAATGGCTGGAGGGCCTACAGGGGTACTCCTTACAGGATTTAGTAAGAGAAGCTGAAAGAATCTATAATAAGCGAGAAACTTTAGAAGAAAGAGAGGACAGAATCAGAAAAGAGCAGGAAGCTAGAGAAGATAAGAGAGAGAAAAAGAGAAATAAAGAATTAAGTCGAATTTTGGCCACAGTAGTTCAGGGAACAGGACCAGGACCAGGTAGGAACCTGGGAGACAAGAGAAGGCCCCTAGTGGATAAAGACTAGTGTGCCTATTGCAAGGAGAGAGGACATTGGGCTCAAAAATGTCTGAAGAAGCTGAACAGACTTCAAAAGAAAACAACCCCAGTCCTGACTCTAGGGGACTAGGGAAGTCGGGGCCAGGAGCTCCCCCCTGAGCCCAGGGTAACCTTGAAGATAGGGGGGCAATTGACTACCTTTATGGTAGACACAGGAGCTCAGCACTTGGTCCTAACAACAACTGAGGGACCTATGAGTTCCAAGATGGCCTGGGTTCAAGGGGCCACTGGAAAAAAAACATTCAGATAGACCACAGAAAAAAAAGTGGACTTTAGCACAGGACGAGTCTCTCACTCGTTCTTATTGGTCCCCGACTGTCCATACCCTCTTCTTGGGGGAGATTTACTCTCCAAGTTGGGAGCCCACATCCATTTCACTACAAAGGGAGCTACTGTAAAAGAAAAAGATAAAGCTCCACTACAGGTATTAACCTTGTGGCTAGAAGATGAACATCGGTTATATGAGGGACCGATAGTAGGAATTTGTGGTATATCTGATTGGCTAAGTAAAATCCCCTCGGCATGGGCCGAGACAGGAGGCCCAGGACTAGCATGTAACCAGCCTCCAATAGTGGTCACATTAAAACCATCTGCAACTCTGCTTTCAATTAAACAATACCCTATGAACAAAGAGGCCCGAGAGGAAATTAGAGCCCACATTCAAAGACTTTTACAAATGGACTTACTTCGCCCCTGCCAATCCCTTTGGAACACCCCGCTGCTCCCCGTAAAAAAGCCAGGGACAGATGATTATCGACCAGTTCAAGACTTAAGAGAAGTCAATCGGAGGATAGAAGATATCCATCCCACTGTTCCTAATCCCTATAATCTTCTGAGTTCTTTACCTCCTAGTCATAGGTGGTATACTGTACTTGACTTTAAGGATGCATTCTTCTGCCTAAGGCTGAGCCCAGTTAGCCAGCCCATCTTCGCTTTTGAATGGAAAGACCCTGAAGCTGGAATATCGGGGCAACTAACCTGGACACAACTTCCCCAAGGATTCAAAAACTCCCCTACTCTGTTTGATGAAGCCCTACATCGTGACCTGGCTGACTTTCAGGTAAGAAACCCACAGATTATGCTCCTCCAGTATGTAGATGACCTCCTCTTAGCAGCCAAGACAGAAGCTGGCTGTTTGAAAGGCATGGAGGCTCTCCTATTGAGACTGGGGGAACTTGGATACCAAGCCTCAACAAAGAAGGCCCAAATCTGCCTACAGCAGGTAAACTATTTGGGCTACCAGCTAGAGGGAGGACAACGATGGCTAACAGAAAGTAGAAAGCAGGCGGTAGCCTCTGGATTGCCGGATCTGACAAAACCTTTCATCCTATATATAGATAAAAATAATGGGATGGCAAAAGGAGTCCTTACTCAGAATCTGGGACCCTGGAAAAGGCCAGTGGCTTATCTCTCAAACAGACTGGACAATGTGGCCGCAGGCTGGCCCCCATGCTTGAGAATCATGGCGGCAATAGCACCCCTGGTAAAAGATTCAGATAAACTCACTATGGGTCAGCCCCTGACTATTATAACACCACATGCAGTGGAGTCTATCATTAGACAGCCTCCTGACAGATGGTTGTCAAATGCCAGAGTGACCCATTACCAGGCACTATTATTAAATCCAGAAAAGATCAAGTTTGGTAGCCCTGCCACCTTAAACCCTGCCACGCTGCTACCAACCCCCCAGAAAGACACTGAGATTCCCCATGATTGTCAGCAAATACTTGCAGAGACCCATGAGACCAGAGAGGACATCATCGACCAGCCCCTAACAGATGCAGATGTCACCTGGGATACGGATGGG
>NW_008336953.1:729503-730433 GCF_000622305.1 Nannospalax galili
TCATCCAGAACCTGGTTTGGAAGCCTTTGGTTGCTGTCTACCGGCCTGGGAGTCCACAAACACCTCACTCCTACCAAACTGGAGATCAGGTGTACGTGAGAAGACACAACGTAAAGACTCTTGAACCACGGTGGAAAGGACCCTACACGGTTCTCCTGACTACACCCACAGCCCTCAAAGTAGACGGGATTTCAGCATGGATCCATGCTTCCCACGTCAAGAGAGCCCCGGCCCAGGACGACGTTAGAAAATGACATCTACACAAAACATCAAATCCCCTGCAATTAAGACTCTCCAGAGATAATAATTCTTTTTGTTTGTAGGTTTGTCCCCAGTCAAGGGAGCCCCCATCTCCTTGTGCTGACTACCTGGCGGGTAATTAATCAGAGGGGTATTGAAGTGTTTGAAACCCACAAGATGGCACCCAAGGGTACTTGGTGGCCTATACTGTATCCAGATTTGTGTAAATTAGCCTTAGGAGCACCAGCGCCCTGGGACATATCAGACTTCACGGATCCTGATAAAGTACCCGACCTAGCAAATTACCCCCTGCTTGTGGGACCCCACATAACAGGGGGAGGGTGTTGTGAACAAGCAAGGACCATGTTGTATCGGCATACCTTCTATGTCTGCCCAGGTAACCATCGTGCTAAGTGGCTTAATTCCCAATGTGGAGAAAGAGACTATTTTTATTGTAAAAGTTGGGGATGTGAAACAACCGGGGATTCCTGGTGGTCTCCATCCTCATTTTGGGATTATATTACTGTAAAAGCAAATTATTCCCACAAGAGCCCAAATGCTCCTAAAGGGATTTGTCAAGGTAAATGGTGCCACCCTCTCCAGATAGAATTCACAACAGCAGGGAGGAAGGTCACAGATTGGGATAAGGGACATTCTTGGGGAATTAGGATATATAGACAGGGGACAGAT
>NW_008336953.1:731836-732605 GCF_000622305.1 Nannospalax galili
CGCAAATGATTAAATCCTCTTGCTTGTTGCATCACCTGGTCTGAGGACTGAGTTATTGGGGTGTGGCCTCCCGTGGATGTTGGGTACCCCAGCCTGGGGGTCCTACAAAACATTTTCAGAGCACAATTCGTGATTTGGAATGAAATGGGTCGTCTGCGCAAATGATTAAATCCTCTTGCTTGTTGCATCGCCTGGTCTGAGGACTGAGTTATTGGGGTGTGGCCTCCCGTGGATGTTGGGTACCCCAGCCTGGGGGTCCTACAAAACATTTTCAGAGCACAATTCGTGATTTGGAATGAAATGGGCACATCCTCAAAAATCCCTAAAATCTAGAATAGAAAAACTTATCAGAGCTAGGTGTGGTGGTGATCCATGCATCCCAGCACTCCAGAAACTGAGGCAGGAGTGTTAGGGTTCAAAATAGCAGCTCCCCCTCCTCCCCAACAGGGACCTACAAACTCTGCTGAGAAGCAGCCTGCCTTTCCTCTGACCTCCAAAGATAAGATAAGCAGAGTTCCTCTTAAGAGGAAAAAGAAAACACTTCCACACCCTAATCCTACCTGCTTCCCCCTCCCTGATTTCTTCCCCAAACATTCCCCCTTTCCACACCCTAAAGCCCCCATATGTAAAGTCCCAGCTCACAACCCGTGAGTGGACATCTTTCCCTTTGCGGACATCCCTTCCCTTCCCTTCCCTTCCCTTCCTTTTCCTGACATCTTTCCCTGCCTTCCCTGTCATCCTTCCCTTCCCTTCCCTTCCCTTCCCTTCC
>NW_008336953.1:733616-735062 GCF_000622305.1 Nannospalax galili
CCACATTGCTGAACCTCTCCTAACTCGTTTTTGCTCGCTCGAAATCACACCGGTGTGTGGGAGGTTCCGCCCTGCCTTTGACTACAGGATGCTGTGGTCACTGGCGGGGACACGCACAACTCGTATTTCTCCCCCGCCCCCCAGTGATTGCAGGACGCTGCCCTGGGGTTTGGGAATTTAACTCGAATCAGCAATAGAAAAAAGGACACTTTTCTGTTGTTGCCTGATTCTTCTCGTTCTCGTTTTTACGTGACCTAAGCCAAACCTTTCTCTTCCTGCTTTCTCTCTCTCCCACTCTCCCTCTTTCTTTCTCTCCCTCTCTCTCTCTCTGTAAGCTTACTCCCTCCTGCTCTGACCTCTGACTCCACCTCTGTCCCCTCAGGGCAAAAGATCTTCTTTGTTCCCCTACCCGCCAGCTGAGGTCTTTAACTCCTCTTTGCTTTCCACATAATCCATTGCTATGGGAACCAAACACTCAAAATCTCAAGGTCTCGTGCCTTTGGCTTGCCTTCTTAAATCCTTAAAGAAGCTAGGACTATCTGACACAATCAGATCAAAACGCCTAAAATTCTTGTGCACCACTTCCTGGCCTCAGTACAAACTAGATAATAACTATGTTTGGCCAAACACTGGAACCTTAAACCTCAATATTTTAAAAGATTTGGGAAACTGCCAGCATAATGGCTAGCGGTCTGAACTACCCTACATCCACGCCTTTCTTGACCTCCGTGCTAATCCCTCCCTCTGTGTCAAATGTTCTTCCCACCAGGTCCTCCTGGATAAGGCAGTCTCACCAGATCCTGAAACTCCAGGGGCCTTTGCCCCTATCCCTCTGACTCTGCTTTTGATCCTTCCATAGCAGATAACCTGCCCCCTATCAGAACCCAGCCCCAAGAACCCCCTGCTCCTGAGCCCCGAGGCACAACCAAGTCCTCTCCCTGCTCTCCCATCACTATACCCTCCCTTGCCTTCCAGTCCAGGGGCCAGCCCAACTCCCCTCCCTTCTCTGCCTCAAACTCCCTCTCTGCAATCTTCCCCCTCCCTTCCTCAGCATCCTGAGTCTGACACTCACTCTCTCAATTCCCCTTTAATCAAGGAAATCCAAAATCTTAAACACCTCATTACCAAATACTCCCTAGTCTCCCCAAGTCTGACTTCTACCTCAAATACCCCATTTACCCCTCCTGTATCTGCCTCTACTTCAATTCCAGACCCTGCCTCAGACACCCCTGCCCCTACATCCTCTCATGGACAGGACACCCCTCCCATCTCTCCCACTTCAGCTTCCTCCCAGGACTCCCCTTCTCCTTCTCTTCTGCCTCCTCCCAACACCTCTCCTGTGTCAAACCATACCCGTTCCCACATCCAGTCTCAGCCCCCTTCCCATGGCATTTTTCCCCTCAGGGAGGTGGCAGGCATGGAAGGGATTGTCAAAGTCCATGTGCC
>NW_008336953.1:737325-750534 GCF_000622305.1 Nannospalax galili
AGCAGCAGCTTCCCCCCTCCCCAACAGGGACCTACAGACTTTGGAGCCTGGAAAAGGGAACTTAGCTGATAAGAACCTTGACCTTTGAGGTCAAGAAGAACAAACTCTGCTGAGAAGCAGCCTGCCTTTCCTCTGACCTCCAAAGATAAGATAAGCAGATTTCCTCTTATCTTAAGAGGGAAAAAGTAAACACTTCCAGACCCTAATCCTACCTGCTTCTCCCTCCCTAATTTCTCCCCCAAACATTCCCCCTTCCACACCCTAAAGCCCCCATATATAAAGTCCCAGCTCACAACCCGTGGGCGGACATATTTCTCTGCCATCTTTCCCTTCCCTGACATCGTTCTAGACATCTTTCCCTTTGCAGACATCCTTCCCTTCCTTTCCCTGACATCTTTCCCTGCCCTCCCTGTCATCCTCCCCTTCCCTTCCCTTCCCTTCCCTTCCCTTCCCCCTGCCGACATCTTTCCCTTCCCCAAGGGAAAGGTGCCCCGTGCGAAATAAATCTGTATCCTGCTGAGAATTCCATCTGTGCCTCGGTGCCTCATCCATCCGCTCGTACTCTCCATCCACCCGCTCGCTCCTGCCAGTTCTCTACCTATCAAGGAGGATCATGAGTTTAAGGCCAGCTGGGCTCCACAGATAGATCCTATCTCAAAAACAAACAAAAGGGGTGGAGAGATAGGTCAGTGGTTAAGAGGACAGGCTGCTCTTGCAGAGGACCTGAGTTTGATTCCCAGCACCCATAAGGTAGCTGACAACTTTCTGTAACTCCAGTTCCAGGGGACCTGACACCCTCTTCTGACCTCCTTGGGTACTGCACTGACACATACCCTGATGTAACTGCAGGAATAAGGAAAATGGAAGGGAACCCGGGAGATAAAGGGAAAGAAGGAATCTGAGAAGGAAGAATACACAGGTATTACTGTGAAGAGACAGGTGAGAGAGAGGAAACAGGTGTTACTAAGGGAAAAATGTGCAAAAAGGGTGTAGTTAAATGGGAGGGGGAGAAGGAGGGCTACAGAAAGAACTATGGGAATAAAGGGGAAGAAGGAGTTCAAGAGACTATAGCAGACAGAATTATAAAGGGAGAAATGGTGAAATGGGCACTTTAAATGGGAAGGGCAGGGAGGGAGAATAAGACAGGGAGAGAAAGAGGAGAGATAAATAGTGGAGAACATCAATTGATGGTCCAACCGCAGTTTCAAGGCCTAAAAACCACATCGATGACCACCACAGCAAACAACACTAGTGCAGTAGTGGCACTTTTATCTTGGGGTAATCAACAGCTACCTAATTGGACTGAAAGCCCACTCAATGGGCGGAAACTCATGTCTGATACTGTAAACCTAGCCAAATATACATAGTTGGAGAGGTCATAGATCTTAGAGAAAACTTCAAGGCTGTCACATCCCTGGACAAATATAATTTCTTACTATGTGAAAAATACGGGTCCTTAAATTTATAAAGTACTCCAGTCACCACCCATCAAATAAGTTTCCTTTTCAAGAGACAGATTATTACAGTTACACCACTGGTCATACACAGAGATTGTGAATTACCCAAGCATAAGCGACACATCTAGGATGCAATCTCTACACCTAAGGCTCACAGAACAAAGATCAAGGGATGAAGAGAACACTAATGCATCTTTCAGTTCTCATCAATGAAACTCCCTCATGCAACAGAGAGCCAAGAACACAAAAGATCACAAATGGCCAAAACACAGAGAATAAGAGTCTACAGAGTGTGGGTCATTGGAGAGGACTCCTATATTAAAATTCAACCACCCAGGGCTTAGGGATCCTTGCAGAAGATCAGGGGGCAGAAAGATTGTAAGAGCCAGGGAGGAGATGCATGACCATAAGGAAATAGTCTACAGGCTCCTGGGACTCTTCTCATATTAACCTACAGCAATGGTGTCAGCATGCACAAGACCCATGCAAAAACCCAGCACAGAACTGTGGAAATGAACCGCAGGCCCCAATCTTATTTGAAGAATTATTGGCAGTTGATTACTACTGGGTGAGGAAGAGCTGATCTTCTTAAAGGGAGGGACACTAGGTAGGCTGATAGATCTCAGTGGATGAACTTGCACTGAGGGACATATGGGGATACTAACTTTACATGATAGGCCTTAACACAAATGACAAAACGTATAAACTCCAGTGTGTGTGTGTGTGTAGGGGGGGACACTATGGGATGGTGTCAAAGGGGAAGAGGGTATAAAGATGATTTTGTGTATAAAATACACAAAAATTCAATAAAAATTAAAAAACAAAACAAAAAAGAAAGCAAACAAAAAGAAAAAAACCACCAAAAAAGTGTATAATATCTAGTAATATTAATTTATTATCAACTAATACTGAAAGGTATATATATATATCAAACAAGCTAGTAACTCACCCAGCAAATAGAATGGAATAAAGTACTTGTTTCTAAAATGTGTCTTTGGAGGTGTGGAAAGTGGAGGAAGATGGGTGGGAGAGGAGATCAGGCTCAGTCACACAAAACAGGGGCAGCAGGAAGCGCTCAAGTTCAGTGAGGAAACCAAAGGTCAGTCCTTCATAACTTTGGGTGGGACTACTGTGACTCTTAAAAATAACAGCAATATAGTATCCTAATAATATATAGCTATATATTTAATTCACTGATAACCATGAGGCTTCTTTTTGATTGAACAATCTACTTACATACACATTTCTCAACAGCCAACATAACGACACTATATAAACTCTCACACCCTAGTGTGAGATACCTATGTCCTCTACCTCCATCTAGTTATAGCTATATAACATAAAACTGGGAATTTTACTATCTTCACTCCTCTTCACTGGTGTACCTTACTCATCTCTTACATTACACTAGCTATATCGTAGTATTTGAATTATAAAAGTCTGTTTAAATTTAACCACCTGTCTTTCGTTTTGCTGTCTACCTGGGCCTTTTCTAAACAAGCAGAAAATCTCCAATCAGTCTGTTATCACAAGCAGAATGCAAGAGATTAGTAGCCAGCAGAGAAGGGTCAGTTTACACCCTTTCAGGATCAAGAAATCTGAAGCGCCCCACCTTAACTCGGAAAACCTGCAGTCAATAATAACATTAAAGTTGGCTTTATGTGCCAGACAGTTTTTGTTTTCTTCGTGGTTTTTACAATTTGAGTGTCGTTTGTGGTTATTAAAATATATGCCAAAAGGCATATACTTAACATTTAAAGTATTTAATTCATAATAAAGGTCTTACAGTTTAAGTAGATCTGAGTTAAAATACACTTCACATCAAAAAATTTGAAAAATGAAAATATTGCTTGTACTTACCCAGAGTAGATTCTAGCAATCTAGCTCTACTTATGGCAGTTAATATATTTAATTCTTTTTTAAATTAAGAAATAAAATAGGTCTTTCAGTAGAATCTGCCAATCCAAGTAAAAAGTCACACAGACCCCATTAATACTACACTCTCTCTTCTCCCCATAAAAGGTCAATTGTTTCTGGAAGGAAAGAAGCAAGCCTCAAGCTACACATTTAGTTGGGAAAAAGGGTCAAAGAACAGCTGTGCAGACCTGGGGCCAACTGGCCAGATGATCAAGTCAAGTCAGTGTGCAGAGGTAAGAGGAGATGGGCTAGCCAAGGGAACCCAGTTTCTCTCCATAATCAAGCACTTAATGACAACAAATCTAATTAACACCATAAACCAAAAAATGTAAGTGATCTTTTAAACTGTGATTAACTTTCACTTAACATTCCACTAAAGGAACTGTACTAGCTGAACCCATTGCAGATGACTTAGTGTGGTTCACAGGTCATTCCATGGCCTACTGAA
Organism: Nannospalax galili; assembly: GCF_000622305.1. Taxonomy (NCBI): domain Eukaryota; kingdom Metazoa; phylum Chordata; class Mammalia; order Rodentia; family Spalacidae; genus Nannospalax; species Nannospalax galili. The sequence goes on from NW_008336953.1 coordinate 741,148, forward strand.
CCAGGTTAGCTGAGTACCTTCATATACCTGTCCTGTTTTCTTTTACAGAGGGCGATATTCATATTCCCATTATACCTTTCTCCCTCCCCACCTCCTCCTAGCCCTCTCTATGTATATATAGTGCAGCTGTGGAGAGATGACACAAAACAGTAAAATCTCAGTGTGACAGATACTGATATAGGAGAAAAGTTTAATGGCATTTTGGGGGGCTACAAAAGTTTAGGTCTATCAACTATTTCCAAGGTACTTGAACACTGACTGCTCTTGCAGAAGACCCAGGTTTGATTCCCAGTACCCACACAGCAGCTAACAACTGTCCATAACTCCAGTTCCATCCAGGGGATCCGATGCCCTCTTTTGACCTCTGTGGGCATTGTACGACCCAGGTGCACTTACACATATGCAGGCAATACACTCATACACATAAAATAATAAAATAAAAAGGTGTGTGTACCAAGACTACTTTTGTAAATTAAGTACAGGTTTTCAAAAATTATTTTAGCATTTTTTTGTTAAGCATTAAAATGCTTAAAATATCAATAACCATGAAATGTCTTTAATGTGGTCAGATATTCATGGACCAATCATTATTAATTTATGATTTACAAACTATCTTAAATGAGACAATAAAATGTGCATCTCAGCAGTGCTCTTGGTGGAAGAAAAGGCAGTCTCATGGCTCTCCATTCACTACAGGTAACAAGTCATGAAACGGCAGAAATGATTCGTTATTAGATGTAATAGCTTTGTCCATAATTAAACCTCAACTCTGAAGTGAAAAAAGTGCAAAATAGTGGTCTTTCAAAAGTGATTTTAAAAGACTTACACAGTAGATACACACACAGACACACACATAAGTAATTTAAAATCTTCAAAGCAAGCCCTAAGCAAAAGAAAGTAAAGGAAAAGAAAAAAAGATGACAGTAATTTTGTAATGTTTCTAAATTGAAAACACTAAAGTTTACTATAGAAAGTAACTTACAGTACTTACAACAAATTTTCATTGTTTTGGTAGCTATATTTTGGTAGCATTCATTCTGGAGGTCTTTTAAAAATGTGTGCTTGGCATCAAAAAAGGCCTAAAGAGGAATACTAACAGAATTAAAGGGGAAATCTAAATCTCTGTTTTCAGTGACTCCTTAAGAACTTTTTAGACCTACAAGATTTATTTAAAGTAAATTTTGTAAAGGGTCTTCACTATCCTTTATAAAAATATCAGTTTGCTGAGACAAGTGAGGGCATTTTCTCAATTTTAATTAGACGTTTAGTGAAGATTTGGCACATGTCAGTACTTTAAAAAGATCCTTTACTGTAAATTTCCTGAATACAAGCATCCAAAGTGTTATGTCAAAACCTTTCCGGTAAACGCTTGGTCTTCTAAATGTTAGCTATGGCCATTCACACGTATGTGTCAGAAGGAATGGTCAGTGTCACCCTGGAAAGAAGGCAAACATTCCACTAGCACTACAGACTAGCTCTGGCTTCATTAATCCAAACCACCTGTCTAAACACACTAGCAATCTGTACTTCAATGTTAAAGAGATCCAGCTGAAATACAATCTCTCTAATTCTGATCAGCTTGAAAACTTCTTTTCCACAATTAAAGGGTCACTATAAACACAGAACCTGGCATTGTTTTTCTGTGATTAGGTTTCAGTAGCTTAAGTCTCCGAACACTAGAATTCTTCACACAGCTGTTACATTGTGGAGCAGGGATGGGCTCACATCTGCTTCTTGCTTATTTCATTAATGGTTCACTTCCAGGTCCTTTCTCCAGATAATGCAGGACCCATCTAAGTCTGCCTCCTGCATGGTGGCTTGTTCTGGTGAGTCAGTCCCCATATAATGCAAATCTTAGTGAACTCACATCTGTCACAGATCGACCCAATTCATGGGCAATCTTTTCCCATCGACCTGGGGTCCCTCCTGGGAACTTAACCATACTTCTTGTCAGCTGGCTGAGGTCCTCTTCTGTCCATTCAGGTGCCTGTAAAACATTAGAGAAAATAAAAAAGGTAATTGAAAAAAATGCTTGCTAAAACATTTAACAAGCCCGTGAAACAAATTATTGGCAGTACCCTGATCTTTCTGCAAAGACCAACAGTACTAAAATGTATCTAGGTTTAGTTAAAGGCTGGAGCAGTGCAGTTAACATCAGAACACGGAGTTCTTCCCAAGGTTTCCCTTCGTGTATAAGAAAGAAGTACTGCAAAACTGTATTTTGAAGACACTTAAAAAGAGACTATTCAGTTTTAGATTTTTCATTAAAATGAAAAACCATTTTCAAAGCCTATGAAAAACTCTTGCTGCAAAATGCAATGCTACTCATAAGTCACATAACATGGCTAGTAAAGGTTTTGAAGTTTAAAAGAGAACAAAAAAATGTTAAGAATTACAAAACAAATGAAAACGTGAACAAGTAAATGCCCTGGTTGAGAATCAGAGGGGAAGATATATGTCTTGTTCATTCTATATAACAATATTCAACTTAAAAAATGTTTAATTTGTCAAATGTTAGCATTCTGTAAAACTTGGGAACAAATAAAACTGGAAACTCTTTCCACCAAGATGTAAACCATCAGTCCACGCAAAGATTTTAAGAGCTGAGTAAATTATTACTGAAAAAGTAAAAACACCTTAAAGACCACAAAACTGCATTAACAAAAACTGCATTCTAACAGGAACATATTGTCTGTATTTTACTACCAGTGCCTACCAATGGTCAAATCTAAAACCAAGTAAAGCAAAATAAATTATTGTTGAATAACAAAAACCATGCAACAACAACTTTCTAGCACTGAGCTACCACCCAGCAGCAACAGAGACTCTGGTATTAAACAATGAGGGATGAAGGAGGCCCACCTCATTTTCCTTTAATTAGAAAGAAAGAGAGAAGGGAGAGGGGATGGGGGGGCGGGGAAGAAGGGGTATTGGGAGGAAATCTTAGAAACAAATACCTTTTCTAATCACCATTTCCGATAATGAACAGCATACACCAGGCAGTTTGCATTACAGAACCATCAGCACAGAACAACAGTCAGAGGTGAGTGACCCCAGGGACTATCTCCACAGCTACAGCAAAGCTTCTCCCTGACACTAATCCTCCCTGTCATTCTCCCACTGTGCTCCAACCACACTGACATCCGCCTGCTTCACTGCAAGCTTAACTGGGCCCTTCCTGACTTTTTACTGTCTCCCCCAATCAATGGTTCAAGCATGCTCTTTTCACCATGTCCAAATGGCAGCTTCACTCACAATCAAAGTGCACTGCCCTGTTAAAGGGCTTTCCAAAAGGCTCTCCTATTTGCATTCATTTGCAAAGCAAACTACTTTTATTCACTTTGTTCTGCTATCAAGAATGTTCCCTGAAGCAGATAAATTGGCATAAATACAACCTGCCACTTAAGAGTCAGTAAATAATAGCCAATAGTAGGGAGGATTTTATCAATCATTCTATTTTGTATCCACTAAGGGCTGAAAGCCTCAAACATATTCATCAGCACAGCCCCTACAATACATGCATAAATTCACTTCTATAAAAAGGTAGCCTACATTGGGTCTGGTCAGAATTTCTTTGATAGTTAATGAAGATCAGAAATCTAATTCTCCATATCACACAAGGTAAAAATTTACACAAAGAGGTTTTCTTTCTTTTTCCTTCTTCATTTTTTGCTTTATATTAAGGGAAGAAAGTATTATTTAGACACCATTTAGAGGAATATAATTAGATTTTCAGAAAAATAATACTTTTATTGCTAAAATCCAAAGCTTTAGTTAAGTATACAGATTGGTTTCAGAAGTGCAAAAGGGTTAGTTAAGTTTTTAGTAGAATTTAAATATAAGCTTGAAATGCAGAATCAAATCATGAAGAGAATTAAGTTGAAATTGTATTGAAACAGTATTGGAACCTACAGGCTTTCAGTGCAGCTTCACACCAAAGCAAATCATCTAATGTCTGCACTAGCCTTAACAAACATTTGGAACAAACAAAATTACCTAAAATGTCACAAATGTAGATTATTGCTTCACACAGTAAACCAATAAAAAAACCTCTATTTTTAATAGAAGTTTGCTTTTCCAAATCCCCTACAAATATTAACAATGGACATTAAAAAACCAATCTAATTTTAATTCCTTGTTAATGAGCTTAAAAATACAGTACCACTTTCTTGGCAGCCTGAAAAACCATCTACTGCATAACAAACTTTCCTTTTAGTTTTAGCTGTTTTATGGCCACGATTTTTTATTATTTTTAAGAGATGTGTAGTAACGAGGACCATAGCTGAAATCTAAGAGAAGCCCGTTAGCTACTCATTATTCTCTCTCCTACAGCTGTAAGGCACTTTGGTGAATGCAATTCCTCAGCAATAGTTAGGGGTGTCTTTAGAAGCAACAGAGCCTACTGTGATCCAGCTACTCCAGCAGCCATGAGGGTGGCCGTAGTGTGAATGTATTCTCCCTGTTCTATTCTAGAGCCAACTGTAGCTGTGAAAGTCAAATGAATGCATAAGCATACTGCTTTGCCACTTAAACCATGTGTGTCCAATATTACTGAAACACTGGGCCAAAAATTCATCTCTACAGTAAAGTAATGGAAGATACCACATGGTGTGGGGACAGCTGTTGTGACTACACAAGCATTCCAATTTTGCATCAGAAAAACCCTGCTCTGGGAATAAATCTCCATATTGAATACAAAATAAAAGTAAGTTTTCAAATTATTCAATATTTTATGTAATGATTCCAAAATATGTCTACATAAGAACTTACAGGGAAATAATGATCCTGTGGGATGGATTTTGTCATAAAACCTGCTGTTCAAAGACTTGGTGCCTCTGACAGTTTTTAATATTCCTGGATTACAGGGCTTGGTGGCTATAGGGGAAAGCTTCCTATATTTTTATATGACCTACGTGCAGGGTTTTCCCTTCCAGATTTGCACCAAAACCCATTAATTACAAGTATTATGCAATTTATTTGGCTGAAAAATTATGAATGAAATAAAAATGTACTTATCGCTTATTGTATTTTCATATTTTAATAATAAAAGGTCCTTTTCTAACCCATATGGAAACTTCTTGATGTTAACTATTTTATTGAAGTAACCCGTCAGTGATCATTATTTATATAATTACAGAAGCTAAATTTATGGCTTGAACTATTTTTAGCTCATTTTGTTCAACTCAAATTCTGGGGCATTTTAACCAAGACAATGATATCCTTTATTTATCACTTGGTTAAAATAGAAGATGTACAGCTAAGAATGTGGACAGCAAACCTCTAACTCTATGTTCTGTACAATTTTAGAATGCACTCAGCTTTCAGTTACACAATTTCCCTTTCCAATTCAAGTGACCCTGACAAACATCTGTGCAAATAAATAGTATGTTAACAACAAAAAATTAAAACCAAATCACCATAAGTGTCTTTACTCTTGTTTTTAGTTTTCAGACTTCACAGTCAGCCAACATACTGACTGGCAGGAGTCAGGAGTCAAAATATTCGATGTAACCTCCATGTTCCCTACTGTCCGCAGACATCTGGCATTGCTGAGTATTGGAAGGGCTTCCTCAAAAGTCACCTCAGAAAGCTCTGGCTCTACCTCTCTCACTTCTCAAAGTCTTTATGGTCATGAAATGCAACTGTCCTCAGAAAGGAACCTTTTCCTTTTAGCTCCTTTCTAGATAATGAAAGGAGCAGATGATTACAGGTATCTATTTAGGAAATTCTGGATCCAACCTCAACTGGCATGACATTTCTTTCTCAGGATAATCACAGGACAGCCTGGTTTATATACCTTCTGGGGAGTAGTATGGCCAAAAGGAGGCTTAAAGAATCAACCTAGCAGGGTGTGGTAGTGCATGCATACCTGTGATCCCAGCACTCAGGAGGCAGGGGCAGGTGGATCTCTGTGAGTTCCAGGCCAGCCTGGTCTACATAGTGAGTTTCAGGACAGCTGGGGCTACAGGGAGACTCTCTCCTCTCTCTCTCTCTCTCTCTCTCTCTCTCTCTCTCTCTCTCTCACACACACACACACACACACACACACAAATCAACCTAGTTCTGACTCATCCACTTTGAATTTCTTGTAGAAGTTGAAGTCTTAGATCTGTGGCACATGATCCAATATACTTGCCAATACAGTTCTAAGTGGGGCATCTCACAGGCCTATGTAAGTGGCATAAAACTATCTTCTCTTCTTGAACTCTTTCAGAAAAAAAGGGAAGGCTAGATACAAAGCCAGGGATGACTGGGGCAGAATGGGAGACACCAGTTTGGTGGTGTTGGAAAAACATCAATCTCAATCTTGACATGGGTTTGGTATCCAGCATGTGTGAGGAATTCTTGTGGGCTGGTGAGATGGCTCAGCAGTAAAGATGCTTGCTGTCCAAATCTGGCCACCTGTGTTCTATCCCTGAAACCCATGTAAAATGTGGAAGGAAAAAACCAACACCACAAGACTGTCCTTTCCTTCATGCATGCATTGTGTGTGTGTGCACATGTGTGCAATGTGTGCAGCATACACACATTTAATATAAAATGTGTGTGTATATATATATATATATGCATATATATATGCATGTGTGTATGTATGTGGGCATGCAAGCTACAGCATGTACCTGGAGGTCAGAGGACAACGTTGGCCTTGAATTCAAGAGATTGGAGTCCTGCCTCTGCTTTCCAAGTGCTGGAATTAAAGGCATGCGCTACCACACCCAGCTAAAAAGTAATTCTTGCTACTTAAAAGATAAATAACCCTTTTAAAAATAGGCAAAGAGGGGAGGGGGGGGGAGAGAGAGAGAGAGAGAGAGAGCGCTAGTGGTTAAGAGTACTTGTTGCTCATGCAGAGGACCAGGGTTCAATTCTCAGCACCCACATGGCTACTAACAACCACCTGAAACTCCAATTCTAGGGGATCCATGCAGGCAAAACACTCATACACATAAATAAAAATCACCTTTAAAAATTGGGGAAAGAATCTTAAAGATTTCTTCAAAGATGGTATATAAATGGTCAATGAGTACATGGAAAGGTGTTTAATATCACTAGTATATTAAAAACCAAGAATAGGGCTGGAGAGACGGCTCAGCGGTCAAGAGCACTGACTGTTCTTGCAGAGGACCTGGGTTCGATTCTCAACACCCACATGGCAGCTACGAACTGTCCTTAACTCCAGTTCCAGGGGAATCTGAAGCCCTCTGTACTTCCGTGGCATTGCACGATACGGGTATACTCACATACATGCAGGCAATACACTCATATACATACAATAAAAATAAATAAATAAATAAAATATTTGAAAAAACCCTAAGAATATGCAAACTATAACCACAATAAATCTGAGCTTTAGGTCTAGGGCAGGATGCATACATTGTGAGATGAGGCTCTGGAGGCCCAGCTTTATGTCTCACCTCAGTCCTCACAATGGTGTCTGAGTTTCTAGTACCTGTTTTACAGAGCCACTGAGGGGTTATAGAACTTGTTCTAGGCTTCACAACTTTTTTCACAAATCATTCCACTATTAAAAACCCATCAGTCTTTCTCATTTCCCATAGTAAAACTATCCCGAGTTCCTCCGTATGGCATCTAAAGTCAGGCTCTCTGTTTTATTTCACTTTAATCTCTGCCTTAGCTATGCTTCAGAAGGCCAACACTGCTGGCTCTAAGCAATCAGGTTATCTCTGTTCTGTTATTCTCTTTCTATCCAGAATACACTTTCTAATTATCTTCCCAGCAACAACTCCTCCTTCACTAAGAATTATTTTCTCTGGGAAGCCTTTCTAACTCTCCATCTCCATATCTCCACATCTTCCCTCTGTAACACAATACAGTTTTATTAAAATTGCATTTTATTATAATGGTCTGTCTCTTCACATGACTGTTTGTAAGTATAGATTATAACCTCCTCCTTGTATACACTCAATGCCTCCAGACATTATAAAGTTAATGAATAATTGTTGAATAAATTTTGGGGAGTTAAAATAGAAAAATTCGTAGGAGAAATAGATTGTTACTAGGTAGGAAAATAAATTCAAGATATAATAAAAGTGGGCAACTCCTATACAAGTAGGAATGACAATAATGACATCCATGCCCAGGGTCAGTGATGATCAAAATAGAGTCCTTGCCTAGTGAGGTCAGAGGCCTTCCAAAGAGAATTCTTGTATCTCAAGGGACATTTTAATTTATAGATTTATAGCTCTTAAAATTAAATGTGATCTCAAGGGAACAACTATTCTGTCTTCAGGCAGAAAATTTTCTGTATTATACTACTGGGGAAAAAACCTGAAACTAAAAGAAATTGAAGAGATTAAAAAAAAAATGAGGGCGTATGATTGATAAATGCTATAGGGGAAATTAGAACTCTTATATTCTATTATACTCTACGATAGTGCAACTAGTATTTATCAAAGGTCACAATATTACACAGAATGGTACTTGATTTTTGGTGCACTGGAATCTACCCTTTTAGAGCATGAAAAGTTAACGTTTTTAGTAACTTTTTGCTTAAAATAGATTTCAATTAGAAGCAATCTAGTCCTGTGCCCTATTTTTCAGAAAGAAGAAATGGAAATCTATAAAAGTTGAGAAAATCTCCTTTAGTTTCTTGTGCAGTGAGCGACAGATCTAGGGGATACCCCAGGTTCCCCAATTCTAGTCCAACAATTCATTGGCAGTTTCTGAGGCTACAAATTGAAGTGTTATGAATATCACAAAAACATGCTCCAAGACAAAATGTTCAAAGTGGCTATCTTTTGAATGATTCTACAACATTTATGTAGGCTTACAATTTACATGTGCATGTGTGTGTGTGTTTGTGTGTGTGTGTCTGTCTGTCTGTGTCTGTGTCTATGTGGGGGTATGTGCATGTGAGTACCAGTACCCAGTTGGCCAGAGGCATCAGATTCCCCTGGAATTGAAGTTACAGGTCACTGTGAGCTGCCTAATGTGGGTGCTAGAAATTGAACTCAGGTCTTCTTGGTACAACAAGCTGTCTTAACTGTTGAGCCATCTCTCCAACCCTACTTTCTTTTCTTTCTTTCTTCTTTTTGTTTTTTAGGTGCATGTATTTCACTTTGAAATTAAGATTTATATTAGCCTCCTAAAAACTCTGAGAATATTTACTGTATGAATATTATAATCTAAATAAGACACAGATTAACTGTTCCTTGACGGTATGGCAATGGTGTATATATTCTTGTGACCAAAGAAGTTGGGTTATGGTTATATTGTTAAGTGTATAAAGATTATCTGAGTCAGGATTCTTTTTCTTTTCTTTCTCGCTCTCTCTCTTTCTGGATCTCTCTCTCTCTCTCTCTCTCTCTCTCTCTCTCTCCTACTGTCACCTGTATCCTATCTCATCACTTTACCTTTCCCTCTCTCAGT
>NW_008336953.1:750671-761899 GCF_000622305.1 Nannospalax galili
CCGATCTGGCAGCGGACACTTCTGAGTGAGTAGTTGCTGCTCACTTTGGCCAAACTCCCACATTCAAATACAAAATTCTCTCTCCCCCTCCCTCCCTCCCTCCCTCCCCTTTATGAGACAGAGTCTCATGTATCTCATGCTGGCCTGGAACTTGCTACCTAAAGATGACTTTTAACTTGTGATCCTCCTACCTCCACCTCCTGAGAGCTGGGATTACAGGAACACATCTGACACCTGGTTTTATGCAGTGCTAGGATCACACTGAGAGCTTTATGCTTGTTAGGCAAGCACTGTAGCAACTGAGTTACACCCTCAGCCCCTAGTATTCTTACTTTTCTATTTCTTTACTTTCAACATTCTAGTGACATTATACTTTCGTAAATAATATACAGCCACACTTTATTTTGTTCAGTTTGATAATTGTTGTTAATTTGGGTCTACTTTGATTTACTAATTTGATTTAGCAATTTATATATTACACTTACTCTTTAGTATTTTCCTTAATTTTATATTTAATTATGGGTTTTCTTTCTCTTTTGTTCTATGTTTGAGTCAACTGATCGAGATTTCTTCTGACTCCTCTGTTTTGGAAGCTCTACATTCTAGCTTTATTAATGAATATTCCAATATTTTTTTAAAGAGCCACTAGCAATGTTTAAAGTTAATCAATACCTTTATCTTTACCCTATCCAATACAAGGATCCAAAAGTATTCTCTGGTTTCTTTATCCCATCATTGAAGTACTGCTGTCAAGTATTTTAGTTCTGTTTTTGTCACTGTTTTTATTATTGCTTGTTTGCTTTCAAAGCAGCATTAGGGTCAATTCCAGATCCTTATGCATGCTAGGTAACTTCTCTACCACTGTCCTGAGATCCCTGTATCTGAATTTTAACATGCTTCAAAGAGATATCATCATCACTATTTCTGTTACAGTTAGTGCTTTAAATTGATTACGTTTTACTCTTCTTTTTGTAACCTGCCTTCTCACTTCTACATTCAATTTTCAATTTGCCCTCCCTCATTTTTTTGAGATAGGGTGTTTTTTTTATTGTTTGAGACAAGGTCTCCCTGTAGCCCAAGCTGGCCTGGGAACTATGCAGACCAGGCTGGCCTTGAACTCAACAGAGATCAGTCTGCCTCTGCCTCCTAAACTCTGGGATTAAAGGTGTGCACCACCATGCCTGGTTCCTTTATTTTTTTTTAAATATTTTTATTTAGTATTTATTTATTTTGGTCTTTTTGAGACAGGGTCTCTCTGTAGCCCCAGTTGTACTGGAATTCACTATGTAGACCAGGCTGGCCTTGAACTCACAGAGATCCACCTGCTTCTGCCTCCCGAGTTTATTTTTATTTTTTATGTGTATGAGTGTATTGCCTGCATGTATGTGAGGGCACCTGTGACGTGCAATGCTGCAGAGGTCAGAAGAGAGCTTCGGATTCCCCTGGAACTGGAGTTACGGATGGTGCGTAGCTGTCATGTGGGTGCTGGGAATCGAACCGGGGTCCTCTGAAAGAGCAGTCAGTGCTCTTAACTGCTGAGCCCCCTCTCCAGCCCTCTTTTTATACTTTTAATATAGGCTGTGTTTATAGTGTGCTGTTGTTCATGATACCTAATCTTACACTGGAAAGGCAGGGCTCATTCATAAATCAGTGTAGTGTTATATCTGCTAGAAATCTCTACATGGAACCTTCTTGAGGACTGATCTGTAATTATTAACATACACTTTATTCACACATACACATATTATGGTATATAATATATATCCATATATATGTAGCATGTATAGATAGCATAGCTAAGCTCCGATTTCCATGTGCTCTGAAGGAATCTAGAATTGGCTTATGAGACATAGAAACCTGGCAATATATTTTTTTTTGTGGGGAAGAAAGGGTTTATTTAGCTTACATCTCCCACGTCACAGTTTACCACTGAGGGAACCCAAGATAGGAACTCAGGGAAGGAAGGAACCCAGAGGCAGAAGCTGAAGTGCAGCCCATGGAGGAACACTGCTTTTTGGCTTGCTCCCCTGGCCCATGCTCAGCCTGGGAACCAGGCAATAACTGAAGTAGAACATTCAATGATGACAAGAAACAAAAGAAAATAAAAAATGTCAGAGAAAGAAATAAAGTAGCATGCATTGGTCATAAAAATACACGGACAGAACACTTGCGCAGTTACAACCCAGATTTCACAAATACTGGTGGCTCTGCCACATTCCCCTCCTCCCTCTGTAAGTCTCTTACTTCCTATGTCAAGTCACAGGAATCCTCTGGTTCTTCTTACTTTTGGGTATAATCCTTTTCTGGTTCTGATTCTTCCATCTGTCTCCCTATAGCTTTAGCTACTGAATGCAAACCATGGTCCCCAATAGTTATATCTCTAGCTCTGGTTTTTAAAAAACAAATATACCTTTCAAAATAATTTTTTTTATTTGTACAAGTGTTTTGATTGCTGATAGGTTTACTGGTATGCGTGTAGTACCTGTGAAGGCTGGATGAGGGTGACAGAGCCAGAGCAGCCATGTGGGTGCTGGGAGTCCTCTGGAAGAAGACCAAGTGCTCTTAACCCGAGCAGTCTTTCCAGGCCTAGTTTTGATTAAAAAAAAAATTATTTATTATTTTTATTTTATGTGTATGTGTATATTGCCCGCATATAGGTAAGTGCACCCGTGTTGTGCAATGCCCGTGGAGGTCAGAAGAGGCTGTGGGATCCCATGGAACTGGAGTTATGGATAGTTGTTAGCTGCCATGTGGGTGCTGGGATTCGAACCCGGGTCTTCTGCAAGAACAGCCAGTGTTCTTAACCGTTGAGCCATCTCTCCAGCACCCCTAGTTCTGATTTTTAAAATCCTGCACTGCCAATTATCTGTGGACTGTATTCTGTCATCATTAACTTAGCAGACTTCAACTGACTATGTCACTCTTCCTGTGTTCCCTATTTTGTTAGTGATAACTGTCTCCTCCCCATCTTTGCCAGCCCCCCTTATTTTACATCTAATTCAGTTGAATTTTTTTTTTTTTTTTTTAAAGAAGGAGGGTCTCCCTGTATCCTCGCTGGCCTGGAACTTACTAGGTAGACCAGGCTGACCTTTATCTCACAGAGATCTGCTTGAAAGATCCTGAGTGCTGAAAGTAAAAGACTAAAGATGTGTGCTGCCATACCCAGCTTTAAGGTTTTTTTTTGTTTATTTTTGTTTTTTTTAAGATTTATTTATACATTTGTCTGTCGGTGTATGTGTATATGTGTGGGCATATGTATGCCACAAGAGTATGTGGAGGTCAAAGGACAGCTTGTGACAATAGGTTCTCTCCTTCTACCATGTGGGTCCCAGGAACTGAACTCAGGTTTTCAGCTTGCCAGGAAGAGCCTTTACCCAATGAGCCATCTCTCCAGTCTTCAGTTGATTTTTTTTTTCAAACTTTATTTTTATTTTATGTGTATGATTGTTATGCCTGCATATATGTGAGTGCACCTGTGTCATGCAATGCCTGTGGAGGTCAGAAGAGGGTGTAGGACTCCCTGGAACTCCAGTTCCAGATGGTTGTTAGCTACCATGTGGGTGCTGGGAACAGGACCCGGTCTTTTGGAAGAGCAGCAAATGCTCTTAACAGCTGAGCCATCTCCAGCTCCCAGCTGACTTCTTATATTCTGAAGATTCAAAGTCTGTCCCATCTCTTCTGTCCCTTATTCTCCTACTAGCTACTGACTTCAGGAGTAAGTAGCCATAAGCTTTTAATTATTCCTTCTCCCTGCTACACACTACTGTAGCTAAATATTTCCAAAGCAGATTTAAGAATATTGCTCCACTCCTTCAAAATATGAAGTATGACATACAAGTATGAAGATGTCATGATGAAAGTCATTACTCTGCATGCTAACTTAAAAAATAATTTTTTTTAAAAAAAATACGTTTTTGGCCAGGCGTGGTGGTGCATGCCTTTAATCCCAGCACTCGGGAGGCAGAGGCAGGCAGATCTCAGTGAGTTCAAGGCCAGCCTGGTTTACATAGTAAGTTCCAGGACAGCTGGGGCTACAGGGAGACCCTGTCTCGAAAAGACCGAAAAAAAAAAAGTTTTTAGATCTATGGTTGGACTGCAACCTCCTTTTATAAATTTAATCTCCCTTCATCATTTAAAGCATCACTGATGCACCTAAACTGTTTATGGTAGTATACTCTGAACAATCTTGTCTCAAAAATGCTTTATTCCTCTCAGAAATGTTTTCTCCTGCCCTTCTTCTAAGCTCTTTATAAAGTCTTTCTTTCCTAGTTGGAAGTAACCTTGCCATCTGCTGGAATGCAGCAGTACATCAGACACCTCATGCAACTCCTACGGTACACTCAGAATGTGCCTATATACATTCTGAGGTAAGGTCTCTGTCTTACCTTTTTGTCTTGATGATATGAACAAGAGATGACACAAGCACTAAGAGCAGGGATTCTGAAACCAGTGAGTGGGTCTGATCATGGCTAGGCCATGGGCTAGGCTAGGTAATGGGAAAAGTTACTTTGCTTCTCTACACCCCAGTTTTCACTTGAGTAAAATACGTAAAATAAAAAAAAAAAATACGTAAAATAACAGATCATGCCACAGAGGGTTGCTCATAAAAATTAAGTAGTTAATATATTATTAAGTGCGCACAACAGTGCCAAGTTTAGAGGGGCCATTTAGTAACTGTTAGCTAGTATGAAGAACAAAATTTGGATGTTTTTATTTGGCACTATATCACTCAGTCAAGGTTTCCACATAAAAGGCAGTCAAGAACTTTAAGGTACAAACAAAATATACTAGATAATTCAAACATTATACAGCTGTATAGAAGATTAAGTACTATAAGAATTCATATAGGGAAAAATCATTGTAGAATGAGTTTGTAAGAAAATATTTTATGAAAGAGGGACTCTGCAAGGAAAGATCTAATGTTATCTAGGCAGAGGTGCATACCTGTAAATCCTGGCTACTAGTAGAAGAGGAAGGATCTCTTGGGCCCAGAAATTCAAGACCAGCCGGAGCAACATAGGCAGACACTGTTTTAAAAGCCCCAAACTAGAGCCAGGTATGGTGGCCTATGTCTGTAATCCCAGACAGAAGGATCTGAGTTCAAATCTATGTAGTGTGGCTACATATACTTAAGGAGTTCCAGGCTAGCTGGGCTGTATAGTAAGACTGCCAAACCAAAACAACCACACCAAACCCCAAACCAAATCAAACCAAAAACCAAAACAAACCAAACCAAACCCAAAACACTGAACCAAACCAAAAAGACCAAACCAAATAAAAGCAAACCAAAGCAAACTAAACCAAGTGAAGCACCCTAAACCCAAATAAGACCTAATGTGAAAGAAGCAAATGATAATTGAAACAGAATAATAAGGCATTAGCAAGCATGAGCTAATATGGCACTTAACTAGGGTGGCAGTACTGAGAGATTTCAAAATAAGGTGAACAGAGATTATCTAGAATAAGTGGGCACTTACAAAATAGGAAGAAGTTAACAACAGAAAAAAAAATCTCAGTCTATGGAATTACCACAATGAGATACAATTACAGATATTGCAAAGTTGGAGACTAAGTTCATTTTCAGACATGTTGAGTTTCAGAAGATTGTGTTATCTGATTGGAATAACGACTATAAAGGAAAAGCAAGAAGTTTTGAAGGTATAAGCTGGAAAGCCCTGAAAATACAGGCATAGATGAACTGGCAGAAATAAACGTGGAGGGTGAGCAGAGGGTGTAGCATTGTCTGCAAGAAAATTCTACCTGTGTCACAGCTTTTTAAAAAATATTTTATTATTTTTTATTTTATGTATGTGAGTGTATTGCCTGCATGTATGTGAGTGCACCCGTGTCATGCAATGCTGCGGAGGTCAGAAGAGGGTGTTGGATTCCCCTGGAACTGGAGTTAAGGACGGTTTGTAGCCGCCATGTGGGTGCTAGGAATAGAACTCAGGTCCCCTGCAAGAGCAGTTAGTGTTCTTAACTACTGAAACATCTCTCCAGCCCTCAAAATTAGCCCTTTAAAAGCAAAGAGTTTTGCAGCATTTAGTACATTCACAATGTTGTGCAACTAACACTTCTATCTAGCTCTAAAACATTTCATCATCCCCATAGAAAATTCTAAAGCCAGGTGTGGTAGTTCACCCCTTCAATCCCAGCACTTGGGAGGCAGAGGCAGGCAGATCTCTTTAGGTGGAGGCCAGCATGGTCTATATAGCAAGGTGGGGCTATGGCAACCATCAATCTGTATCTGCTGATTTCTGTGAAGTTACCTATTCGGAATATTTTCAAATAAAGGGAATCATATAATAGATGACATTTTATTTTTCTTCTTCACGAGGTATGTTTTGATGTTTATCCATATTGTGGCTTGTATCAAAATAATATTCTAATCTGTATATTCTACACTTGTTAACTTGGCATTTTTGAATCTTACATATGCTTTTATCTACCTGTCCTAGCCCTGTCTCATACCATATTGCAAAAGTAATTCTGGCCTACTATCTTATCTGAAACACCCTGTGAAATGTCTTGATGCAATTTATCTTCCTTCCCAGAATTTGCTCTTTTTTTTTTTTAATTTTTTTCTTTTTTCTTTTTGGTCTTTTTGAGACAGGGTCTCCCCGTAGTCCCAGCTGTCCTGGAACTCACTATGTAGACCAGGCTGGCCTTGAACTCACAGAGATCTGCCAGCCTCTGCCTCCCAAGTGCTGGGATTAAAGGTGTGTGCCAACAGGCCTGGCTTCTTTTTTTTAAACTTTTTGAGACAGGGTCTCCCTGTAGCCCCAGCTGTCTTGGAACTCTCTATGTAGACCAGGCTGGCCTCAAACTCACAGAGATTCACCTGCCTCTGCCTTCCAAAAGCTGGAATTAAAGGCATATGTCACCATGCCTGGCTCAACAGCTCCACCTGCCTCTGCCTCCTGAGTGCTGGGATTAAAGGCCTGTGCCACCATGCTGGCCCTTTCCAGAAATTACTCTTTGTATCATTAAGTAATGTCAGGTCATGAGACTGATTTTCCATAGCTCACTGATAAAGGGCCTTAAGCATGTAATTTTACTTAGCTGCAGACTAACCATAGGAGAAAAAGAAAACTGATCAAATTTATGTCTTATACATACAATAAAGCTGACATACAAAAGCATACTTTGGCCTCTGGAACATTTTATTTAGCATATAAAAGTTACTATTTCCCTTAATTCTAACTGTATTGTTTCAGAATATCTTTTCTTAAACTCAAAAGAAAACTGTTCTTTTGTTCTAGTCATTTCAGTCTAATTCAGTGTCAAAAGGAAGTCATCTCTGCTCTATTCTCACTAGTGGAGACTATGGAGAAACACTTCTAGGAATTTTAAATGACGGTGGTAAGACTGCTCTGTAAATGACAGCACATGAGCAAAAAGAGAGTACCCTGGGTACTGAGTAAATGAGTGAAACAAATTGGTGGGATAAATCCAATTCAATAATTCAGCTCAATTTATCCTAGAGACACCACAGTGGATACAATGAAAAACGGACATGACCTAAGCCATCAGGTTGTTTATGGTCAGACAGAAGAGGATTATAAAAGACTAAGAAATAATAATATTACATTTATATCTTGGTTTCTAAAAAATATTATTCAGATTACTTAGAAGTAACAGAAATATAAAATATAAAACTAAATCTTATACTACTAAATACAGGAATTATATTACATTATAAAAATCAGTAACAAATGCAAATGTGCATTTTTTTTGGTAGGAAGCAAAAAGGCTTGCTGAGTGTACTACAAGGTCAGTGGGTTAGGCAGTTAACAAGAGTATTTCCCATGACCAGTACATGTGGACTTTGAAAAAATAAAAATGGGAATAAACTTGCTTTTCCACAGGAATACCTCACTTATATTTTCAAGTATTATAAAAATTATACTTTCAGGAAACAATAAGGTATGACTTGTCTTTTGCAAAAAAAAATCTAATTTAATTAAGTACTGTTTTGTTTAACATTATAATCCTATTAAAACAGAAGTGTTCATTTAGAGATATGGGGAAGAACAACAGGAAAAATAGTATTCAGCTAATCAGTAATATAATGTCTGTTTAGAATAAATAGCATACTGGTCATTAGGATCTTGGCTGCATTCTCAGATTTCAAAGCACAGTGGTTTAGTGATTGAGATTCAAGGTAAAAAAGAGCAGGTGGTGAGGTAGCAGTCATTATTATAAGATACATACACTTAGTAAAAGTCCCACTTTAAGGACTTACTTATCAATACTGGCATTCTTAAAATTAAAACTGTTTCTAATATATAAAGTTTCTAAGAGCAAAATAAGTTCATATATATAATAACCACAAGAGAAACAGTATAAAAAGTTTCATTGTGTTCTAGTTCTGTGAAATAGTCCACATGACATTAAGAAACTGAAGATAATATTAGGGAGAATTAGACAGTGGAATAAGATGGTGATAAATACCCACCTTACCATTAATAAGTCTATGAATCTTTGGAAAATTACTCTAAATCAAAATGTATTAAAGGTAATGTCTATTTCATTTTTATATGTATATCATGAATTCTCATAGTAATCTTTTGTTTTGTCTTCTTATATATACTTAAATATATGTAATACTTTGTGTGTGCAAACCGGGATGTGTCTTGCATACACACAAATGTATACTTTGCTTTCTGCTTCAGCCTTATCCTAGTTTGTAAAACTCTGAAGCCAGGACTATTGTCATTCTCTTTAACCAAAGAAAGCTACTAAAATAAGATGAGTTAGTAGGAATTTAATATAGAGTATGAAAACCTGTTGTATTCTTTATTCTATGGCTTAAAAAGAAAATCATAGTACAGAAATATCCTGTACTTTTTTTTTTTTTTTGGTTTTTTTGAGACAGGGTCTCCCTGTAGCCCCAGCTGTCCTGGAACTCACTATGTAGACCAGGCTGGCCTTGAACTCACAGAGATCCGCCTGCCTCTGCCTCCTGAGTGCTGAGATTAAAGGTGTGCACCAGCATGCCTGGCACTGTAAAAATCCATTAGATTTGTGTGTGAAGAAAGAAGTGTCAGAAAAGAAAATTAAAATATAAATTCAAGAATTGAAAGAAAAAACAAGGTAATTTTGATGGTGAAAGAGTTCTTAAAACTGGAAAGGTCTGTGGACTCTTGAATGATATATGTAGTAACCAGGACATAACAGGACTTTAGAGGGGGGTGACTACACATCCGGCCTCAGAAACAGTTTCAGGGTAGTGATGAGGCCCCAGTTAGCTTACCCTTAGAGAAGCAAGAAGATAAAACACATAGTGCTATTTCAACTTCTTGAACCTGGATTTCTTGAACTTTCTGTTCAGATGGTCTGAAGCTCCAGAGTGCCGTGTAGTTATGGGATGAATCTTCTTGCATCTATTCCATAATAGAGTTTCCCCTTTTTCTAGATGCTTTACTTAAATTAGTGTCTTTATTACAAAAAGCCAACTCCAGAAAATACACTATTTTTCTAATAGGCAAAGTTCAAATTTATCTTTTGGCAAAGGAAGATATTGTAGATCTAATAATACCATAGACAAATTATTCTGAAAAGAAAAAAATGTTTTAGGCAACGTATATGAAAAAAAAAGTTTTATTAAAGAACAAACTAAGGAGTGAAAAAGATAGCAAGCTGTTATTGCCAAGAATGAAGACAAACAGTTGACTGTCAGGGTAAATGTTTGAGATTTACCACTGGAGGCTTGGGTGTTTATCAATTAATTACATCAAAAGCCTTTAAAGTCACGTATGTTGGCTCACCCCTTTAATCCCAACACTTGGGAGGCAGAGAGGCAGGTAGATCTCTGTGAGATAGAGGCCTGAGTGGTCTACATAGTGAGTTCCAGGCCAGTTAGCTAGGGCTACATAGACCCTGTCTCAACAAAATAAAACAAAACAGAAACAAAAAACAAACAAAACAAAACAATAAATCCCTGTTCTTAAGACCTTGAGACAAAATGTCTCATCACTACCTCAGCATTCTCTGTTTCTTTTCATGGTATGCACATGTATCTGTTGTGTGTAGGTGTGTGTGCATGTGGGTGTACTTGCACAAAAGTGTACATGTAGAACACAGAGGCCAAGCTCAGGAATCATTCCAGGAGCCATCCACTTTGTTTTTGGAGATAGGGTCTCACACTGGGACCTATGGCTCACTCACTGGGCTATGCTGGCTGAGATTTTAACCATGTGCCATGATGTCTGGCTTATTATGTGGATGCTTGGGATCAAGCTTAGGTCCTTAGGCTTGCCTGACAAGCACTCTGCTGACTTGTTTCTTTAGGCTCTTCTTTTTTTAAATTTACTTTTTACTTGTAACGTCCCAGACTGTGATTTTTTTTTTTTTTTTTTTTTTTTTTTTTTTTTTTTTACTTTTTGAGACAGGGTCTCCCTGTAGCCCCAGGTGTCCTGGAACTCACTGTGTAGACCAGGCTGGCCTGAACTCACAGAGATCTGCCTGCCTCTGCCTCCCAAGTGCTGGGATTAAAGGCGTGCATCACCACACCCACTCTTATTTCATAAAGAAAATGTCATCTATCTTCAGCTGACTAAGAGGAGGATTCTGGGAGTCTAATATCAGTTTGAAGACATTCTGAAGAGAAATAAAGAGGCCAAGAGTGAAGTGAGAGACATGAACAGTCACTGTTGAATCTCTCAGGACCACATTCATTTCTAGCACTTTTAAATTGAAACTGGAAAGTCTTCCAAAATACCACACTTTTGTGTATATGGATGAGCTGTGAAACTGGGTAGGACAGACATGTGTCTTAGAATTATTTTGGCATTCCATGGAGCAAGAAGGATTCACAGACAGAACACTAGCCTCTTATGATTTGGCATCAATGGGAGAGTCCAGCTGGGGTATTATTCTTTTTTATGAGCCTCTATGTAAAATATCAGTTGGAAAAATGTTGGTAGGAAGGGAAAAAAAGAGGAGAAAGGAAAAAGAGTGAAGGAAGGGATGTTGGGAGGGAAGGACGTCAGTATGTTAGAGAATGTAGAGGGTGTGTGTGTGTGTGTGTGTGTGTGTTGGTGTGTGT
This sequence comes from Nannospalax galili, assembly GCF_000622305.1. Taxonomy (NCBI): domain Eukaryota; kingdom Metazoa; phylum Chordata; class Mammalia; order Rodentia; family Spalacidae; genus Nannospalax; species Nannospalax galili. The sequence continues at coordinate 761,722 of NW_008336953.1, forward strand.
CGGTGTGGGTATTCTCAGAGAAACACCTTTGAGATGGCCATACCCACAGGTATGCAATTAAAATCACTGGAAACTGAAACTGCTTTAAATTAAACCTTATAATTACAGAGTATGTACTAATATAACTTTTAAAAGGAATGAGAAAACTTATCATTTTGGATCTCTACTGTGTGTGTGT
>NW_008336953.1:761966-790104 GCF_000622305.1 Nannospalax galili
AACTCACAGAGATCCACCTGCCTCTGCCTCACAAGTGCTGGGATTAAAGGCATGAGCCACTATGCCCGGCTTATTTATGTTTTTTTAAAATATTTCATTTATTATTATTTTTATGTGTATGCATATATTGCTACATGTAAGTATACCCATGGAAGTCAGAAAAGGGTATTGGATTCCCCTGGAACTGGAGTTTAGGAAAGTTGTTAGCCACCATGTAGGTGCTGGGAACTGAACCCAGGTCCTCTGCAAGAGCAGCCTGTGCTCTTAACCACTGAGCCAACTCTCCAGCCCTCATTATGTTTTAATAAAATATTTTATTATTTTATTTTTATGTGTACGGCTGTTCTACCTATATGTAAGTGCACCTGTGTTGTACAAAGCCCACAGAGGTCAGATGAGGGCACTGGATCTACTGGAACTGGAGTTATGGGAGGTTGTTAGTCACCATATGAGTGATGGGAAGTGAACCCAGGTCCTCTGTAAGAGCAGCTCTTAAGTGCTGAGCCATCTTTCTAGCCCCACATTATTTATGTTTTGAAAACAGTTTTATGTTGTATAAAGCAAGGTTAATACTACCAAAAAAAACAGAGAAAGACACTAGACATGTTAGAGGTAAGTGAGAAGTTTCTGAAAAACTGACTTAACATAAAAACATTGCTAGTTGGGACGTTGTTTCCTCAAGAATACAACCAAGTATCTTTCAAGTATGAACAGCCTTTCAAATTTGGAAAGCAAAATAAAACAAATGTATTAATTTAAATGACCAGAAATGCATTTACTTCTAAAGACTGTTTTTTTTCTTTTCCTAGAGCAAGCAAATCAATCAAATAGTAAAGAGGAAAGTGCAATAATAACTGTAAGACATGTTTTCCTGAAAGATGAAATACCAGCTGTGTAGAAGACATTGTGTTTCACAGACTTTGTTTTCTTTGAGGTCTTCTACCCTAATACTAACCAGGCCCATCTAGCTTAACTTATGAAATCTGACAAGGGTACAGCCAATGGCAATAAGGATGCAGGATAGTGATTTTATTTCTTATTTTATGCATTGCAGCCCCAGGGAGAGAGATAACGAGAACAGGAATGAGATCCAGGTCGCCTACATAAAACACTGCAGAACATTACCACCAGGTCACCAGGGGGAGAAAAGAAGGAAATGGTTTATTTTAAAGGCGCTTATTTGGTATAACACTTATGGTGGGAAAAATATTTGTTTTGGCTTTTCTAATGACATTATAACTATTTTTATTAATGATAAATTTGAACAATTATTTTCACAAAATTTTTGATATCTCCTTATTAGATTTAAAACACTACCAAAATGATTTCAGAAATTGAATAAAAAGACAATCACCAACTTACAAACTGTTAGGCAATCATAAAATAATCAGAAATAATGTTTTAAATTTTATCGACTTTATCTAACATTTCCATCACTTGGATACTTGTCATCTTTCACATATTGCTGCAAAATGCTATCAGTGCTGTCACTAATGAAAAGTCACAGCTAATTCTAGGAGGAAATTCTCTATGTTTGAGCCTTTTAAGAACTTAAGGTTAAGAAATTATATGGATGGATTAATGTCTAATTTGCTTAAACTAGTCAGCTATGTAAAACTGTTTGTACCTCAATGTTTTTAACATAAAAAAATGATGTCTGAATGAGTGAATTAAATAGATCTTATTGGCCTTGATATTAAAATATTCTGTAAAATAGAGAAAATGCATTTTTTTTTTCAAGGGCTGAATGAGCTACTCCACATGTAGTGCATCACATAGTACCTAGCATTCAAGGATGTTGGGGATGATTACAACAATTTCATATTCCCCTATTTGTCATGTTATCTGCTACTGTCCAATATGAAATGCTGCCTGCCAAAAGCCTCATGCATTGAGGTTGATGGGCTTTTGGGAACTGACTGGGTCATGAAAAAATTTCAATAGATTAGTTCATTAGTGGATTTCAATCTGAATAGACTATGGTGAGGTGATGGACCTGTGCCAGGTGGACCTAGTTGGGGGAAGTGCATCCTCACTGGGACCAGAAGCTCTTCTGAAGACCTTACTTGTCCCCTGTCTCTTTGGGGTTTTTGCTTCATGAGGTAAACAGCTTTCCTCTACTGTGCCCTTCCTCCATGATGTTTCTTGTGTGCCATGAGCCTAACAGCAATGCAGTCAGCTGACCACTGACTGAAACCATAGGCCTTCCTTTAAATGATTCTGTCAAGTATCCTGTTAGAATGATTAAAAAAAGTGAAAAAAAAGAAAAAGAAAAAAGAACAACAACCCCCAAGTAATACAGTATCATCAGTAAAATCAACAGTGCCTTTTCTCCACTAGTTTTTTCCTTACTGTCCATAGGAGCTTGAACAGACAAAATAATGCTACGGTCATTTGTCACCACACCATAAACCCACAGCATCCTTCCTTAGAAACTTAATTTCATTATTTTACATCACTACTTTGTGAAAGCTTGGAGAAAAAGTTTTCAAACCTTCCCAAATAAATACTAGGATATCCCTGCCACTGTTTATTTGGAAACAGAATCTACTTAGCATAAGCAACTCAGACAGCAACTTGAGTATCTTCCATTTCATTTTTACTAATGACAAGAGGGAAATTTAATGTAAATGAAAACTGTAAAAATGACTGCAGAATCCCAAACAAAACAGTAGTTCCCCCCTATCCTCAACCTCACGTATCCCAGCCTTACCTGAAACTACCTATGGAGCTGAGGATGAGCTTGAATTTCTGATCCTTCTGCTCCACCTCCCAAGTCTTGGCTTGGATTATGAGAAGGCACCATTACACTTAATTTATTTGCACATTCTACCAACTGGGCTAAATTCCCAGCTCCAATAAAAAGGTTTTATCATATATTCTCTTATCACTAAGGTAGAAAGAGCAGATCAATATTATACTTTTCATTAGCTATTAAATTATAAGACAACTAAAGCCCTGTTATGTAGGTAATAAATAGTGATGTGAAAACTAAACTTTAGGTCTTGCAACTCAGTAGTTTATCTCCATTCTCATTATTGTGCTTTTTCAGCAGAAGTCACCATGATAAATTACTCCAGATGCTCGATTAATTTAATAAATTTTTACTGGGAGTCTACTGTGAATATATTTCTGTGAAGTTCAAACACAGAAACCAAATTCTAGTAAGAAAGCAATAAGGCCTTGAAACAATGATATCTAGGAAACAACACTGCTAAATCATAGTTCATAGACAATGATCCTATTTATTTATTTGTTTAATTTTTTTGGGGGGGGGTCTTTTTGAGACAGGGTCTCCCTGTAGCCCCAGCTGTCCTGGAACTCACTATGTAGACCAGGCTGGCCTTGAACTCACAGAGATCCGCCTGCCTCTGCCTCCCAAGTGCTGGGATTAAAGGCATGCGCCACCACACCCAGCTAAAAAAAGTGCACTGGTATCATGCAATGCCTGTGGAGGCCAGAAGAGGACCTCAGATCTCCTGGAACTGGCATTAATGGAGTTGTTAGTTGCCATGTGGGTGCTGGGAACCAACCCCAGGTCCTCTGCAAGAGCAACCAGTGCTCTTAACCACTAAGCCATCTCTTTAGGCCCTAGAATATTTTAATTTTGATGAAAATGAAAATCTATTAAATGTATAGTATACATAGCTAATACATAATTCAAATAAAAAATAAAAATAAAATATGAACTCCATTTAAATAAAGCATTGTTCAGAGGAAATTTATAGCATTAATTCCTTAGAAAAGAAGGAAATTCTCAATTCAATGACCTAATCTATATTAAGAAACTAGAAGCATGAAACATTTTCATGATAAAAAATTTAAGGAATTTATGACCACTGTATTAGCTGCTACTTCTGCTGTGATAAGACACCATGACCATGGCAACTTACAGAAGGAATAGTTTATTTTGCTTATAATTTCAGAGAAACTAGCATCCATAATGGTAGGGGAGGCGTGGTGGCAGAGCAGAAAGCCAAGTGGTCACATCTTCAAGCAGGCACAGGAAGCAGAGGAGACCAGAAATCTGCAAGGCTTAAGAACTCTCAAAGCCCACCTCCAGTGAGGACATGCTTCCTCCAGCAAGGCTGCACCTCCTAAAACCTTCCAAAACAGTGCCACCAACTGCGGACAAAAGGTCTAAATACTTGGAGCCTACGGGGGACATTCTCATTCAAACCACCACAACCACTAAACCAGTCTACTGAAAATAGTTGAAGGAATCTTCAGACTAACAGAAGAAAAAAAACAAAGACATCCAGAATAAAGAGCCCTAGAAGAACAGAAGAGAGCAAGAGAGGAAAAGGAAAAAAACCCACAAACACCACAAAATCAAAATGCATGAATCAATGTACAACTTTCAATAATAACTCTGAATATTAATGATCTGAAAACACAGACCAGTAGACTGGATTAAAAAGCAGGAATCATCTATTTGCTGCCTCCAAGAAGTGCACATTACCACAAAAGACAGACCCAACTTCAGGGTGAAAGGACAGAAAAAGGTTTTTCAAGCAAATGGACCTAGGAAACATGCAGATTTCATTATTCTAATACCTGACAAAATAGATTTTAAACCAAAAGTCGTGAGAAAAGTTAGAGAAGGTCGTTTCATACTGATTATGGGAAAAACCATCAAGAGGACAGTACATATAAGCCTTGAACACAGGTGCACCCAGTTTCAGAAAACAAATGCTATTAGATGTAAAGTCACAGAATAACCCCAGCACAATACAAGTGGTGATTTTTAATAGCCCACTCTGACAGATCCTCCTGACAAAAATAAGCAAAATAAATTATGAATTAAATGATATCATGGATCAAATGGACTTAACAGACATCTACAGAACATTCCATCCAAACACTGCAGAATACACATTTTTCTTATCAGCCCATGAAACTTTCTCTAAAATAGATCATATACTAGATTATAAAGCAAGGTTCAATAAATACACAAAAATAAAAATAACTCATTGTGTTCTACCTGATTATAAAAGAATAAGGCTATGAGTCAACAGGAAGAGAAACCCTAGAACAAACTACTTAAAAATTCCTAGAATTAAATGAAAATATAACAGCCTATGGAATTCAATAAAAGCAATCTTAGGAGGAAGTTTATAACTATTAATTCCTACATGAAATCAGATAAATCTCAAATAAATAATGATATACCTTAAGGTCAAGCAGAAAGAACAAGCCAAACCCCAAATCAGTAGAAAGAAACCATTAGAATGAGGATAGAAATTAATGAAATGGAAAAAAAAAAAAAAAAAACCTCACAAAACAATACAAAGAATCAATAGAAAAACAAGTTTGACTAACCCTTAGCCAAACTAACTAAAGGAGAGAAGGCCCAAATTAATAAAATTAGAGATGAAAAGGGAACCATTACACAGAAACCAATAAAATTCAGAAAATCATTAGGTCTTACCTTAAAAGCAAATATTCCACTAAATCGGAAAATCTAAAAGAAATGGATGAATTTCTATTTGCATATGGCCCAAGAAAATTAGGCCAAGATAAAGTAAATAATTTAAACAGATCTAAAATAATCAGTGAGACTGAAGCAGTTATTAAAAATCCCACATCTGAAAAACCTCTGGGCCTAGATGGATTCACTGATGAATTATAGAAGACTTTCAAAGAAGTAGCATCAATTTTTCTCAAACTATTCCATAAAATAAAAAAGTAAGGAACATCACCAAATTCTTTTTTTTTTTTGGTCTTTTTGAGACAGGGTCTCCCTGTAGCCCCAGCTGGCCTGGAACTCACTATGTAGACCAGGTTGACCTTGAACTCATAGAGATCCACCTGTGTCACCACGCCTGGCATTACCAAATTCTTTTTATAAAACTAGCATTACCTTGACAGCAAAAGCAGATAAAGATGCAATTAAAAAGAGAAAACTAGTTGAGTGTATGGTGGTGTATACCTTTAATCCCAGCACTTAGGAGGCAGAGGCAGGGGGATCTCTGTGAGTTCAAGGCCAGCCTGATCTGCATAGTGAGTTCCAGGCCAGCTGGGGCTACAGGGAGACCCTGTCTCAAAAAGACCAAAAACAACAACAACAACAAAAAACCCCAACAAAACAAAACAAACAAACAAACAAAAACCTATAGACCAATTTTTCTGATGCAAAATTTCATAACAAAATACTTAAACTGGAATTCAAGAACACATCAAAAAGATCATTTACCATGATCAAAGATGGCTTCACTTTTGGGAAAGAGGGATGGTTCAGCATATATAAACCACTAATGTTATGATATACATGGACTCAAGGATAGAAATCACACAGGTATGGAGAAAGAAGCAGACGTTGTTTTCCAAAATCCAATATCCCTTCATGTTCAAAGTCCTGGAGAGGGGCTGGAGGGATGGCTCAGCAGTTAAAGGGCACTGGCTGCTCTCGCAGAGGACCTGGACTTGTTTCCTAGCACCCACATGGCAACTGACAACTGCCCATAATTCCAGTTCCAGGTGATCTGATGACCTATTTTGACCTCTATGGGCATGGCATGACATGGGTGCACTTACACACATGCAGACAATATACTCATATACATAAAACAAAAATAATAAAATATTTTTAAAAATGTAAGTCCTAGCTGGGTGTGGTGGTACACGCCTTTAATCCCATCACTCGGGAGGCAGAGGCAGGCGGATCTCTGTGAGTTCAAGGCCAGCCTGGTCTACATAGCGAGTTCCAGGACAGCTGGGGCTACAGGGAGACCCTGTCTCAAAAAGACAAAAAAATAAAAAATAAAAAATTAAGTCCTGAAGAAACTCAGAATAGAAGAAATATAGCTCAATATGACAAACCTATAGAAAACACTATATTAAACTCAAAGCATTTCCAGTAAAATCAGGAACAAGACAAAGGTGCCCACTTCCTCCACTCTCATTGAACACTATACTGGAAGTCTTAGCAGTAATACCAGAGAAGCAAATAAAAGGGATGCACATAAGAAAGGAAGGAGTTCAAGTATCTATTTGCAGATGATATGATTTTATACCTAGAGACCCTAAATACTCCACCATAAAACTCTTAAAAACTGATGAACTGAACTTTCAGCAAAATGCCAGGATACAAAATAACTTGCAAAAATCAGTTGCCATCCTGTACACCATGACAACATACTGAGAAAGAAATCAGAGAAACGACTCTACTCACAATAGCCTCAAACACCACCACCACTTTGGAATAAATCTAGCCAAAGATGCAAACAATCTCTACAATAAAAGCTCTAAAACACTGAAGAGGGCTGGGCGGGGTGGCGCATGCCTTTAATCCCAGCACTTGGGAGGCAGAGGAAGGGGGATCTCTGTGAGTTCCAGGACAGCTGGGGCTACAGCGAGACCCTGTCTCAAAAAGACCAAAAAAAAAACCACTGAAGAAAGAAATTAAGACACTAGAAGATAGACCTCCCATGCTTATGGACTAGAAGCAATATTGTGAAAATGACCATCCTATAAAAAGCAATTGACAGATTCATACAATTTCAAATCAAAATTCCAATGACATTTCTTTTTTAAAAAATTTTATTATTTTTTATTTTATGTGTATGCATGTATTGCCTGTATGTATTGCACCTGTCTCGTGCAATGCCCGCGGAGGTCAGAAGAGGCTGTTGGATTGGAGTTACGGACAGTTACCTGCCATGTGGGTGCTGGGATTCAAACTGGGGTCTTCTTCAAGAACAACCAGTGTTCTTAACCGCTGAGCCATCTCTCCAGCCCCCCAATGACATTTTTCACAGACACGGAAAAAATCTTAAAAATTCATATGGAAGCACAAAAGACCACAGAGATGCGAAGCAGTCCTCCCTGAACAAAAAGAACACTGCTTCAAGTGTCACTATACCTGACTTCAAGTTTGTTTCAAGGAAACAAACCCCAGCACGATAGTGGTACAAAGCCAGACATGTAGACCAATAGAAACATATACAAGACCCATACACAAGGACACCGAACTACACCTACCTGATTTCTGACAAAGACGTAAAACATATACACTGAAGACAGTATCTTCAACAAATGATGCAGGGAAAATGGGAGATCTACATGTAGAAGAATGAAACTAGATCTTTCTCTCTCATCTTTCACAAAAATCAAATCGAAATGGATCAAAGATCTCAATGTAAGACTTGAAACTGAAAATGCTAAAGGAAAATGTAGGGAGTAGTCTTCAAGATACATGCATAGGTAAGGACTTTCAGAATAGGACTTCAATTGCTCAGGAATAAGTTCAATTCTCCACAAATGGGATCTCACAAAATTAAAAAACTTCTGTACAGCAAAGGAAATTGTCAACTGAGTGAAGAATCAGCCTATGAAATGGGAGAAAAATCTTTGCCTGCTATACACAGATGAATAGTTTCTAGAAATACAAAGAACTCAAGAAACTTAACATTAAGGAAACAACCAAATCAAAAAAATGGGCTATGGAATTAAATAGAGAGTTCCAAAAAGAAGAAATAAAAAAGGCTAATAAACGTTTAAAAAGTGTTCAACATTAATAGCTATTAAGGAAAACCAAATTAAAGAAGGTCACTTTGGGCTGGAGAGATGATTCAGTGGTTAAGAGCACTGGCTGATCTTGCAGAGGGTTTGATTCTCAGCACCCACATGGTGGCTAACATCTGCTCATAACTCTAGTTCCAAGGGCTCCAATGCCCTCTTCTGACCTCTGTGGGCAACCCCCATGATATGGGGGCACTTACACATATGCAGGCAATACACTATAAAATAAAATTATAAATAAAAAAGGTCACTTCATACTGATGGGGGCGGTGGGGATCTATCAAAAAAAATTATGATTCTAAACATATATGCCCTGAACAGAGGTACATTCAATTTCATCAGATAAATATGATTAGATGTAAAGTCACAGATTAACCTTAGCAGATTCCACCTCACCCCAGTCAGAATGTTGATCAAGAAAAGAGATGACAACAACCTCTGGTAAGGGTATGGGGAAAGAGAAACCCTTCTCCACTATTGGTGGGAGTGTAAATTGGTGCAGCCACTATGGAAACCAATTTAGCAGTTTCTGAGACTACTAAAAACAGAGCTAGCATATCCTGGACATGTACCCAAAGGACTCTATATCCTGCCACAGAAATACTCAAATGTCCATATTCATTGCTACTGTATTAATGACAGGAAACAGAATCAGCCTAGGTGTCCATCAACTGAAGAATGGATAATGAAAATGTGGTACAAATACGTAACTGATTTTATCTACCTGTAAAGAGAACTGAAATTAGGGGCTGAAGAGATGGCTCAGTGGTTAAGAGCACTAGCTGCTCTAGCAGGAGAGCTGGGATTCTATTCCCAGCACCCACTTGGCAGTTGACAACTGTCTGTAACTCCAGTTCCAGGGGATCTGACACCCTCTTCTGACCTCCGCGGGCACTGAACAACACGGGTGCACTTGCACACATGCAGGCAATACATAAAATAAACATAAAATACACATAAAATAAAAATAATAGATTTAAAAAAAGAAAACTGAAATTGCAATTTACAGGAAAATGGACAGAATTGGAAAAATATTATACTGAGTTAACACAGGTCCAGAAAGACAGATGACACATGTTCTCTCTCATATGATTATAGCATCAAAGTTTTTAGACTTGTGTGTTTAATTTTAAGTGTCTAGAGGTCACCAAGCCAGAAAGGACCCAAGATAAGCAGAAGGAGATGAATCCTTAAAGGAGGGCAGGGAGGAGACACATGATATGAAAGGGGGGGAATACTGGGGGCTAAAGTCTTAAGTGAGGAGGGGAGTGTTTGCGGCCTGCTCCATAGGAGGGAATGCATAGGTCTTTGGGGTTAGGAGAACCAATCTAAATCTGTTGTTTTGCTAAACAGACATGCCATCAAACTGCTCTCTAAATATTTATGTTTATATCCATAGATTAGTGGTGTTCTCGGCTTTGGCCAGAGAAGCTTCTTTGCAATGGGCAGCAGTCAATGCAGAGTCTCACAATTGGTCAAAGTGCTGAGAGTGATGGCTGAGTACCCAGCCCTAAGTACATTTATATCAATCCTAAAGTTTAAAGGGAACATCAACAGAAAGAATGTAAGAGCCAGAGGATGGGGAGGAGTGCTGTGAAATGCTGTCATCTGGATAAGATATGGTCATTGCATGCACGCACACATGTATAGCAGCTACAGTTGCCTGTCTAAGACCTGTACAAGATCAAGTCAATCTATAATTTCAGCAAGGATGGGGAGGGGCTCATGAAGCTTCCCCCTAGCTGAGGAGCTATTGGCAGCGATGGCTGCTGGGGGCGGGGGTCATCCTTCTATGGTGTGTGGCCACTGGTAGGCTGCTGGGGGGCAGTCATCCTTCTATGGTGGTGTGGTCACTGGTAGGCTGCTGGGGGGAGTCATCTTTCTATGCTGGTGTGGTCACTGGTAGGCTGCTGGGGGGAGTCATCCTTCTGTGGTGTGTGGCCACCGGTAGGCTGCAGAGAGGGAGTCATCCTTCTATGGTGGTGTGGTCACTGGTAGGCTGCTTGTGCTCATACAGGGCAACATGAGTTGGACTCAGAAGATTACAGAAAAGAACAAGAGCACAAAAAGGTGGAAAGCAAACATGTTGGGAGCAGACATAATCAAGATTTATACATGTATAAAGTTATTGAGGAATTAATAAAAATGTTTTTAAAAAAACTGAAAGAAAAAAAAAAAGCCGGGTGTGGTGGTGCAGGCCTTTAATCCCAGCACTCAGGAGGCAGGCAGATCTCTGTGAGTTCAAGGCTAGCCTGGTCTACATAGTGAGTTCCAGGACAGCTGGGGCTACAAGGAGGCCCTCTCTCAAAAAGACTTGAAAAAAAAAAAAGACCTGAAAAAAGTAAGAACTAGAAAAAGAACAAATTAAACTAAGTAGAATACAGGGAAAAGTTAATACAAAAGCAGAAATCAGTTCCACACAGAATTGGAAAATTAGTAAATCAATAAAACTAAAAGCTGATTTTTTTTTTTTTTTTGGGTCTTTTTGAGACAGGGTCTCTCTGTAGCCCCAGCTGTCCTGGAGTCACTATGTAGACCAGGCTGGCCTTGAACTCATAGAGATACGCCTGCCTCCTGAGTGCTGGGATTAAAGGTGTGCGTCACCACGCCCAGCTTAAAGGCTGATTTTTAAGGATTAATATTTTGTATGTTAGGGATGCATAGGGATATACTAGGGAAAGCCTGACCAGAACTAAAAAAGAGATCATACAAATCATCAGTATTGGAAATACAGGGCAGACATCAGCATAGATTCAATAGACATTAAAAGAATGTGAGCATGAGAAATAACTTGTGCTAGTGCATTCATAACGTGGATAAAATAGTCTTAAGTCTTTAAATGACACAAACTAGCAAAGCTCATCTGAGAAGAAACAGATGGAATTCCACAAGCCCTTCTAGAAAAGAGAATGGAGGACTTCCCAATGCATTCTATAAGGTTCTCCTCACTTTATATAAAAAGTAAATAACCATGCTATAGCAATGGGGCTGGACAGGTGGCTCAGTTGTAAAGGGTGTTTCCTGCTCTTCTAGAAGACTTGAGTTTGGTCCCTAGTACCCATGTTTGGTGGCTTACAACTGCCTGTAATACCCACTCCAGGGGATTTGACACCCTCCTCTGGTCTCTGCAGGGAGGCATGCTCACACTATATGGTATACATTCACATAAACATACACATACACCTGTAAATACAAACAAGTCTAAAAATGCTAAAATAAAATTATGAACACACACAAACTAAAAAGAAAATCTGTATTAAAAATCCACTACATATAAATGTGGGCTTTATCTCTAGATTTCAAAATTGATTTAACACTTTAAAAAACTAATCAACAGAATTCCCTACATTAGCAGGTAAAAGAGAAAGAACACATAATCCTATTGGATGTGGAAAAGTAAACTGGCAAAAATCTTAACACTCGCTTATGATTAAAACTTACAGTAAATCATAAATAGAAGAATCTTCCTCATCTTGATTAAGAGTATCTGAGAAAAGCTTAGCATTACTACCATAGTTAGCGGTGAAAAGACTGAATACTTAACAAGATCAAGAATGAACTAGAGGCTGGGGACATACAAAGCTCAGTGGTAAAGAGCTTGTTTTGCAAACATAATGGCCTGAGTTCAGATCCCCAGCACAGACATAAAGGTGGGGCATGTGGTGGAAGCCTGTAATCCCAGGGCAGGGGAGGGGTGGAGAAGGGTAGATCCTGGGGGATCTGCAATTTCCTGCAATTTCAACCAAAGTCCCAGCAGGATTTTTTATGGAAACTGAAAAGAAATTCTCCAGTACACATTATGGTTAAAGGTTCCACAAGCACAGAACAAAGAAGCCCTAAAAACTGCAAGAGGTACCCATCAAGTCACACTTAAAGCAAACTCATTAGGTAACAGATTTCTCAGTAGAAACTTCATTGGTTTGAAGGGCACGGAATGATATATTAATATTTCAGTTCCTAAAAGAAAGTAACTGCTAACATAAACTACTAAACCCAGCGAGGTTATCCTTCAGAATCAAAGGAAAAATAAAGACCTTCTAAGATAAATGCAAACTAAAAGGATTATGGTCCCTAAACCACAGAAGATACTTAAAATCTTGCAACCAGAAGAAAGAACAATCATGAAAGCAATAATTGAGAATTAAGAAAAAAACCAAACACTATCTATGTAGTAAACCACAAAGCATGCATTTCAACAATACTTCTAAATGTAAATAGTCTTACTTCTTCAACTAAAAGATGTAGGCTGACTGTATTAAAAAAAATTTGACAATATACTGCCTTCAGGGAACTTGTTTCAGATAAAGGCTGAAAGTGAAAGGATAAAATGCAAGTAGAATCCCAAAGCAAGGAAAGGATGAAATGCAAGTAGAATCCCAAAGCAAGGAGGAGTAGTGGCACTCTCATCTGATAGGACAGTCTTTAAGCCAAAATCAGAAAAGACAAGAAGGCCACTACATACTGATAAAGGTATATTCACTAAGAACGTATAATGAACATTCGAACATCTAGTTACATAAAATTCTACTGGACACAAAGGAAGAAACAGGCCAAAGTAATAGTTGGAAGACTTCAAAACTTTACTCTCACCACTGACCATCCTGACCCCCGTTCCCAGAAGAAATCAACAAAGAAACATCAGCAAAGTTACACTACAGATGAAATGGACTTAAAAGGCATCTGCAAAATATTTTACCCTGCAGCCTTACAATGCCCATTCTCTTCATCAGCATATGGGACTTCTTCCAAGACAGCAAGGTACCAAAAACATATGCTCGGAAAACTGAGTACCAACCTACAGAAGATTGAAACTAGACCCCTGTCATCCTATACAAAAACCAACTGAAAATGAATTAAAGACCTTAATGCAAGACCAGAAATTCTGAAACCACTAGAACAAAATATAGGAGAAATACTTCTATACTGGCCCAGGCAATGATTTTCTGAAAAAGTAATAGCTCAGGAAACAAAAGCAAAACTTCATAAATGGTGAGCCAAGAGTCTGTGATACAAGTATGCAGATGGCAGAGGCAAGAGGTTCTCAAAAAACTAAAAATACAACTGGATGTGCTAGTGCACACCTTTAATCCCAGTACTCAGGAAGTAGAAGCAGGTAGATCTCTGTGAGGTTCAGGCTAGCCTATTTTACACATTGAGTTTGAGTTCTAGGTCAGCTAAAGCTATAGAGTGAGACCCTGTCTAAACAAACAAACAAAAACAAACCACAACCAAACATATAAAAAATAGAATTACCACCTAATACAGTTACATCATGTGTCCTGGCTTCATTTCTTCTGCTGTGATAAAATACCCTGACAAAAAGTAATTTAGGGAGAAAAGGGCTTATTTTAGCTCACAGTTCTAGACTCCAGTCTATGGTTGCTAGGAAGTTAAGGCAACAGGAACTTGAAGAAGCTTACCTAACATCCACAGTCAGAGCAGAGAGCAAGGAAGGCCTGGGTATTTATTTGCTCAGCTTGCTTTTTTCCTACTCTTACAGGAAATAGTACTGTCCACATTCATGACAGGTACCTCCACTTATCAATGAAGAAAATATCTCACAGGCCAACCTGATCTAGGCAATCCTTTATTGAAACGCTTTCCCCAGGTAGTTTAGATTATGTTGACAATGAAAACTAACCATCACATCACTCTTCAGTATATTCAATGAAAGAATCAAAGTCAGCATACAATAGAGATACCTGCACATTCATGTTAACTGCAGCACTTTTCACAATAGCCAAGATATAAACCTAGCCTAAGTACTTGCACCGTATGAATGGATAAGGAAAATATAAATGCCACAAAGAATGAAATCATGTCATCCCCAGGAAAATGGATGGAACTGGAGGACATGACACTAAATGGAATAAGCTAGATACAGAGAGACAAGTGTCACATGTTTTCTTTCATATGTGGAAACTAAGGAGAGGAAAGAAAAAGATGAACTGAAAGTAGAGGGACATTATGAAAGCAGGAGGAGGCCAAGGGCAGTGGGGAGAAAGGGCAGGATGGGAGGGATCTGATCAAGCATGAGAAATGCAGGTGTGGACAAGTCACACTGGAAACCATTACTTGTACAGTTATCACTGAGTTGTCAATTACTGACAACAGGAATGAAACATGAACTGGGAAATGAATATGTATGTGAGAAGTTACTAAGGGACTTTAGCAAATGCTGGCTAGCAAGAGAAAACAAGCTAGCACAACAGTCAAGGAGTATTAGTTCATGATTAGGAGATTTTACTATTATCTTACCCAATACAATCCATCTAAGAAAGAACTGGGTAGGCAAGGAGTAGTGGTGCATGTCTTTAATCCCAACACTCAGGAGGCAGAGGTAGGCAGATTTCTATGAGTTCTAGGATAGTCTGATCTACAAAGTGAACTCTATGCCAGCCAGAGATATATAGTGAGACCCTGTCTCAAAATACAAAAAAGAACTGAGCATAATCTGCAGCAATTCTTCCATATGTTATTCTATAATCTTTCCAAAAAACATTTTTATTATTTTTATTTTATGCGTATGAGTGAGTGTATGGCCTGCATGTGAGTAAGTGCACTCTTGTCATGCAATGCCCTCAGAGGTCAGAAGAGGGCATCAGATTCTTTGGAACTGGAGTTAAGGATGTTTGTGAACTGCCATGTGGGTGCTGGGAACCAAACCCAGTCTTCCGCAAGAGCAGCCCATGCTCTTAACCACTGAGCCAGTCCCTCCCTTTTCAGTTTTAAAATTTCATTTATTTTTCACATTTTGTCTATGACTGTTTTGCCTTCATATATATAAGTGCACCATGTACATGCCAATGCCTGTGGAAGGCAGAAGAGGGCAAAGGATTCCCTGGAACTGGAGTTACAGATGGTTGTTAGCCACCATGTGGGTGTTGGGAAACAAACCCTGGTCTTCTACAAGAGCAGCAAGTGCTCTTAACCACTGAACCATCTCTCCAGTCTAGTTTGTTTGTTTGTTTGTTTTATCCTAGTTTCTTTTTTAAAAAAGCCTTTATGGGGCTGGAGAGATGGCTCAGCAGTTAAGAACACTGGTTGTTCTTGCAGAAGACCCGGGTTCGAATCCCAGCACCCACATGGCAGCTAACAACTGTCCATAACTCCAGTTCCAAGGGATCCGACAGCCTCTTCTGTCATCTTCCACAGGAATTGCAGGACATGGTGCACTTACCTACATGCAGGCAATACACGCATACACATAAAATAAAAATAAGTAAAATATTAAAAAAAGAAAATAATAAAAAAAAGCATTTAGAGACAGGCAGATCTCTGCAAGTTCAAGGCCAGCCTGGTTTATATACCCAGTTCCAGGTCAGCTGGGGCTACAGGGAGACCCTGTCACACACACACAAAAAAATGCATTTATTTAATTTGTGCTTCTGTTGACAACAGAGCATATATATGCCATAACAGAAGTGTGGGGGTCACAGGACAACTTGCAGGAGTCAGTTATCTCCTTCTACTATGTGGGTTTGAAGGATTGAACTAGGGTCCTCAGGCTTGGTGGCAACCACCTTTACCCTCTAAGCCATCTTGTCAGCCCCAATATTCTAGTTCTTAACATTAGCAATTATTAAACATGATTCACTTTATGATAGTTCACTATATTGCATAACTATATTTGACGTACACTTCTTTACATGGTTTACTCGATTAAAACAAGTTTTACACATTTACTTACCCCCAGTATGATGGTGCCAGCCTGCAACCCCAGTATGTTGGGGGCAAAGGCAAAAGGGTCACAAATTTCAGGCCAGCCTGGGCTATGCAATGAGACCATATCTCAAAACAACAACAAAATAGCCCATCTCAAACCCCAAAGGTAGGGATATAGTTCAGTGGCAGAGTCCTTGCTTAGAGTGTAATTGCTTTAGGTTTGATCTCCAGAACCTCAAATCAAATTAAAATTAATTACCTGCTTTCTCTGTGTTCTGTTCCTGCTTTCCAGCCAATCATCCATTTGCTCCTCAATTTCTTCTATAGAAGTTCCATGAGCATAAGGCTGGATATATGTATTTTCTAAAGGCGTATATACAGGAAATTCAGGTTTTGGTTTTTTAACTTTCTTTTGTTCTAAAAAATATTTAAAAGAACCAATTATTGAGATTTGTTCAGGATAAAGAGAACTGCAAATATTCTACATTTTATTCATACACTGTATCTTGGAAGAACACATAGCAATGTTCCTTTATCAAAACAGAATAGCTTTGTTATAAGCAATAAGCTCAACTGTGCGTTAATCATTGCATTATTTGTTATTTTGTCTTTTTTTTTGGAGCTAAGAACCGAACCCAGAGCCTTGCGCTTGCTAGGCAAGCACTCTCCACTGAGCTAAATCCCCACCCCAATCATTGCATTATTTAAAAACAAAACTTAGACGACATGATCACTGAATCAATTTGTATATAACTTTAGTTTTCAAAGTGCCTTTCAGCAAAGAAATTCATTTTGGCATACTGGAAAGAGTTTAGTGGGTTTTTGTTTTTTTAAAGATTTATTTATGTGTGTGTGTGTGTGTGTGTGTGTGTGTGTGTGTTTGTGTATGCCATATGTGTGAAGAGGACATCAGATCCTTCAGAGCTAGAGTGGCAGTTTTGAGTTGGCTGACATGGGTGCTGGGGAATGACTGAACTCCAGTTCTCTGGTTAGAAGTAGGAAGCACTCTTAACAAGTTTCCTCTCTAGCTCCTGGAGTTTAAATCTTACTCTTATCACCTATCAGCTATACAACACTGAGCAAGTAACTTAACAGAATGAGAGTTCGTTTTCACATTTGGGGGTTGGAGAGATAGCTCAGCAGTTAAGAACACTGGCTGCTCTTGCAATGTGCATGGGTTTGGTTCCACATGGCAGCTAACCACCATCTGTAACTCCAGTTCCAGGAGATCCAATGCCTTCTTCTGACTTTCGCAGGCATTGTATGACATGGATGCACTTACATACATGTAGGCAATACACTCATACACATAAAATTTTAAAAAATATATCTTAAAAAAGCAGATATTAATAAAAATTTAAAAAGGGGGGGGACTGGAGAGATGGCTCAGTGGTTAAAAGCACTGATTGCTTTTGCAGAGAACCTGGGTGACTAACCTGGGTGAACATGGTGACTAACAACTGTCCATAACTCCAGTTCCAGGGGATCCAATGCCCTCTTCTGATCTTTGTGGGAATAGCACAACACAGGTGCACTTACACACATGCATGCCAAATGCTCACAGACATAAAATAAAAATAATAAAAATTTTAAAAAAATGCATCTTCATAAGTGGAATATATTTATCTTTTCAATATTTTACAGTGAGCAAATTTAATCTAGGAGCATCAGTAGTTACCAATACAGTAAAATGCTTCATAAAGATATTTCCAATACTGCATATACTACAGTGGATCCAGAAGAGTTCATCACCAGTGACACAGCAGCTATCTTAGTTTGTGTCAACACACCCAATGATGTTCCTACAATGATGAGATGGCCTAACAATACCTCTTCAAGCACACGATTATAAATAGTTCTCAGTTCTGTTCTCTACTGAATTACACTCATTGGTAACAATGCTGAGAAGCTGTTCCATTTTTCATCAGCCAACTCCTCAGCCTCATAATCACATTTTTATCACCCAGTATTTGTGTATGTGCATGCACATATTATAATGTAAGGAAATCAACACAAGACACATTTTTAGAAGAGACAATTTATAAATATTTCAATTCTGTTGGAAAAGGATTTAGTTGATGCCAAAAAAATTGAATACTTATTTGAATACTAGACTCAATGTTATAATAATACACAAAAATAAATTCCAGATGGAAAAGAGAATTGAATTAAAATATTATTATTATTATTATTATTATTATTATTATTATTATTATTTTATTTTGGTCTTTTTTAGACAGGGTCTCCCTGTAGCCTCAGCTGGCCTTGAATTCACAGAGATCCGCCTGCCTCTGCCTCCCAAGTGCTGGGACTACAGGCGTATGCTACCACACCCGGCTTATTTATTATTTTTTATGTGTATGAGCGTATTGCCTGCATGTATGTGAGTGCACCTGTGTCGTGCAATGCCGTGGAGGTCAGAAGAGGGCTTCGGATTCCCCTGGAACTAGAGTTAAGCATGGTTCGTAGCCGCCATGTGGGTGCTGGGAATTGAACCCAGGTCCTCTGCAAGAGCAGTCAGTGCTCTTAACTGCTGAGCCATCTCTCCAGCCCCGAGAATCGAATTTTTTAAATGGACTTAGGGAGCTGGAGAGGTGGCTCAGTGGTTAAGAACACTGACCATTCTTGCAGAAGACCCGGGTTCAAATCCCAGCACCCACATGGCAGCTAACAACTGTCTGTAACTCCAGTTCCAGGGGATCCAACAGGCTCTTCTGACCTCTGCGGGCACTGCACGACACAGGTGCACTTACCTACATGCAGGCAATACAGGCATACACATAAAATAAAAATAAAAAAATATTAAATGGACTTAGAAAAATCTCACAAAATTAATTTAATAATTACATGTGCTATTTACACGAAAAAGAAATTTAACTTAGACCCATAAAGAATATAAAATATGGGATGAACACCAAGAGACAACAAACTTGGAAAGAATATCTGCAATTCAGAGGACAAACAGACTGACAAGGAGATTACATAAAGAGATTGTATAAGCTGACAGGAGGCTAAGCAACCAACAGAAAAAAATAAGTAAAGGTCATGAATAGGCAATCCAAACGAATAAATCCACACGGCCAAGTAACAAGAAAAGAAGCCCACATTCTAAAGGTTAAAGAAATGCGAATTCAAGTAATATCATGATATGATTTAAAAATCTATCATGTGAATGTTAATTTAAAAAACCTAATAACATGCACTTCTGTCAGAAAAAAAAGGCGCTCTTTAAATTGGGGGTGAAAATGTGAAGTAGTCCATTACAGCTTTGTGGCAAAGCAGTCTAAGAAGACCTATTAAAATTAAAATATATAACCTTTTCCCTACCCATAAGAGAATTAGAATGTATTTGTAGCTATGTGTATAGATATGATGTGCTTATATGTGCATGACTATTTACTAATTTTATAGAGATATCAGCTAACAACAGAATGTCTAATAAGAGAAAATGGAGTGATTATTGATGATTCACCTACATTGAGAAATATTAAATCATCATTGACGTAGATGTATAGCAATAACTTAATGTTTCCATGAGTTTAAGTAACAAATGAAAAAATTTTAAAATAAAATCATGCTTCTTCAGATTCTTATATGTCTACACATTTGTGTAAACACACTTGACTATTATATGGAGGAAAATATGGATGACTGCACCAAAGTATGGGAGGCAAGATGAAAAAGAGGGAGTACGATGAGAAAAAATAATGGAAGACAGGAACATCATATAAACATATGTGAGTGTATACTTAATATTCTACTGCAGAATTAGACATAGACATAAAAATACAATGTAGAGCCGGGCGTGGTGGCACACGCCTGTAGTCCCAGCACTCGGGAGGCAGAGGCAGGTGGATCTCTGTGAGTTCAAGGCCAGCCTGGTCTACATAGTGAGTTCCAGGACAGCTGGGGCTACAGGGAGACCCTGCTTCAAAAAGACAAACAAAACAAAACAAAACAATGTAAAAGACTATAGAACGTAAAATTATTTGTAAATTTAGGTTTCTAAAACAAATAAAGGGGCTGTAGAGATGGCTCAGTGGTAAAGAGCACTGGCTGCTCTTGCAGAGGACCTGGGTTCAGTTCCCAGCATCCACATGGCAGCTCACAACTATCAGTAACTCCAGTTCCAAGGGATCTGATGTCCTTTTGTCCTCTGTGAGCATTGCACACACATGGTGTACATATACACATGAAGGCAAAACAATCATATACATAAAATAAATAAAAAATTTTAAAACAATAAATAGCCTCAGTCATTAAATTCTGTGTTGCTTTAATAATTCACAAGTACATTTGTACCATGTAACATTCTGCACTTGCCAAAATCCTATAGAAAATAGATATTTTCAAAACTAAGTGTCTTTTACAAAACATGTATAAGTGAACCAAAGACGTCTATTTGCTAAGTAAGTACTCTCATCATTCGTCCAATATTTGAGATTCAATAAAACCTACTGTGATAGCTAATCTTGGTTGTTAACGTGACACACCTGGGAAGAGGTGGACACTTTCCTCCATCAGATTTGTCTGTTGGCATGTCTATGGGTTATTTCCTTGATTGTCAGTTAATGTTAGAGGGACCAACTGTGTGTGGTGCCACCTCTGAGTAGGTGTGTCAGTCTGTATAAGAAAGGTAGCTGAGCAAATCATGGGAAGCAAGCCAGTAAGCAGTATTCAGTAAGATTATCAAAGGAAAGATAAATGAGCTAAATATCATCTTAAGGGAGTCCTCTAGTTTAACACACCATCTAAACAAAACAGCAAGGAGTCTGGGGGCTAGAGAAAACCAGAAAGAAAAAACAGATTCCCACAACATTCAGTGACGGAGAATATAGGTTAGTGGTAGAGTACTTGCCTAATTTACAAGACTTGGAGTTCAATCCACCACAAAACAAGAAATCCCAACCTAAACATTCTTATTACTTGCACACTTAAATTAGAGAATTTAGGAGCCAGATCCTTTGATCAGATATATTTTCTGACTCAAAGTACAATGCTGTTTCTTATGCCAAAATACATTTGTCTAACAGTGATTTGAACTCTTTGGCCCTGAACCTGAGGTTCTTTTTTTTTGGTCTTAACACTTGAACCTTGACAGTACTGTGAACAGTGGAACAGAGTTTAAGTCACAACATCTTAAACATATTATCTTCTTCTAGCAGACAAAGAAAATTTCTTGGGAAAATGTTCAGACAATAACCTCCATGTTTCAGAAAATAACACACAAAAAAACAAACAACAAAAAACTGTAGCCATATATTCTTCCCTCAATATCCCTCATGTCCAAAAGGGCTAATGGGGAGCTCACATCCCTGTCACTGGCAACCTGCAATGAAGCACCAACCTCTCACCAGGGTGGTAGGAAAGAGAGGGTAGAAATAATGAGGATTCCTCACTGCTCATGTGGTCCATGGAGACCTCATTGACAGCCTGGACTTCCTGCACTTCCAGCAGTATGTAGGTGGGTATCTCTGCCCACTGAAACGGTGGCTTCAGAGAAAACCACTAGAGAAGCAGAAGCTCTGGGAGTATTATCCTCCTACAACATCAGCGGAGACCAGTGGGCACAGTAGGCATTCTTGTTCTTCCTTTCTAATAGTGTGTTTTCAATAAAGGCCTAGTGAAAAGCAGCAACACCCACTGTAACCTACCTACCCACAACACCCCATTCTTCAGCTTATATTTAAGAAGGCAAAGGAACTAAAAGAGAAAACACATTTTTGAGAAAAAAAAAGTGGGAAGAATCACTTGACTCACAAAAATCTTGAATAAGACAAGGGTGACCACTTTCTGCTCTTAATATAATGCTTTAAAGTCCTAGAGCAGGGGCTAGAGAGATGGCTCAGTGGTTAAGAACACTGGTTGTTCTTGCAGAAGACCCGGGTTTGAATCCCAGCTCCCACACAGCAGCTAACAACTGTCCATAACTCCAGTTTCAGGGGATCTGACAGCCTCTTCTGTCCTCCGTGGGCACTGCATGACATGGGTGCACTTACCTACATGCAGGCAATACACTCATACACATCAAATAAAATACTTTTTAAAAATTAATAAATTTCATATGCTACAGAAAAAATAACTAAAAATGGATTTGCAGATTTATGTAAATGTATTTTTTTTCAAAAAAGGTAAAGATACAGTTTGAAGCTTAGTAGTGAGATCTCTGACATAACATAAAAGAACAATCCATAGAAATGACCACAATAAATTGAACTTCACAGGAATTTAAAACTTTTGCTCTATGATGATGGAAGTGAGAAGGACTCATGGGGCCCATCTCTCCTTGAGTATTTTTACACAGACAGTGGTTGATGGGAGAGGGAGAGACATTTTCTTCAGTGCTGTGGATACCGATAAGGTGCACCTGCTCCTGTAAAGAAACTCCTACTCTACCCACATTTCTGAAAACAACCCTAATAAAACTCATTGGTACACAAACACACACACACACACAGCAGACACACAAATTAATAAAAGACCAAACATGAGAGCAGAAGAGGGCTTAGTTGAGAAGAGGAAAGGGCACTCACAGGAGTGGGAAGGGAATAAGACAAAGTATCGGGTGAATATGATTAAAATATGCAGGTATATGCATGAAAACATTCATAATGAAGTCTATTCTTATATATAATTAATGCTAATAAAATATTAAAGCTGAGAAAATATATATGAAGAATATGCTCTATGACAAAAAGACAAGCTGTAGATTGGGAGAAAGTATCTGCAAATTATGTATCTGACCATATCCAGAATATGTAAAAAAAGCTCTCAAAAATCAGTAATGGAAGAAGAGGAGATGGCTCAGTGAGTAAGGGCACTTGCTCTGCAAGCATGAGATTCGGATTTGAATCCCCAGTATCCATGTAAGAAGACAGGCATGGCTGTGAACGCCCCTAACCACAGCACTGTCAGGCAGGAGAGCGGTGGATCCTGAGAGCTTGCTGGCCAGAAAAATAAAGAAATAAAATAAAAATAAAAAAATAAAGAAAAAAACCCAGTGAACCAGAGACCAGAGACCTTCTCAAGGCAAAAAGGCAGCGAGCAGAGAAGTGACACCTTGCTTTGGCCTCTACAGACACAGGCACCCACACCTGCACACTTATGTGCATATATCACATATACACACATACACCCCCCCCCACAAAAAAAAACAATTTAAAAGCTGAGCATGGTGGTGCACACCTTTAATCCCAGTACTCAGGAGACTGAGGCAGATGGATCACATGCTGGTGTGGTGCCCAGACTGGGCCTCCACACTGCTGATTAAAACAAAAGACGAGTCACTGGGAACTAGCTTGACAGATGCCCAAAACTTAACATATAAACTTGCCAAATGATCCACCAATTGTATCCTGGGGCTTAACCCCAGAAAAATTAAGAGTAACTAGTTTATATAAATAAAAATTTAAAAACACATAACAAGATACTTAAAAGGGCCAGTGAGATGGCTTAGGGGGTAAAGGTGCTCACTATGCAAGCTTGGCAACCTGAGTTTGATCCCTGGAACCCACCTAAAGGTGAGAGGAGAAAACTGACCACACAAAGTTGTCCTCTGACCACTATGCATATGTAGCATGCATGCCCACCCTGAGCACGTACTCACACGCACATGATAATAATAAAATTAAAAATTTTGTATGTGATTGTTCCTAGCAGGCTTATTTTTAATGGTGTTAAACAGTAAACTACCAAGATGCCCTATAATTGGTGACTGGTTCAACAAAATATGGCATCTGCATACTATGAATATTATTAATCAATAAAAATAAAGGAATTATTGATAGGCCTTTGATCCCAGGAAGCCACCTCCCCAGTGCTAGGAATCTGAGGACCTGACATTACTCCTAGGGCCTTTTATGCCTCCATATGAATTTTAAGACTTTTTTTTTCTATATCTGACAAGAATGGCATTGGAGCTTTGATAGAGGTGGCACTGAATCTGTAGACAGTTTTGGGTAGTATGGTATTTTCCCAATATTAATTTTTCTGATCATGAGCATGCAAGGTCTTTCCATCATCTAGTGTCTTCAACTTGTTTCTTCAGTGTTTTAAAGTTTTCATTGGAGAGGTCTTCAGTTAGGTTTATTTCAAGGTGTTTTAATTATGTTGAGGCAACTGTGAATAGAATTCTTTTTGTTATCTCTTCCTCGGGATTCCTATTACTAGTATATAAAAAGAATACCTATCTTTGTATGATAATTTTGTTTCCTGCCAGTTTGTTGACAATATTTATTAGAATTTTTTGGTGAGATCTTTAATATCTCTTATGCATAAAAGCCTATGATCTAAAAATAAGAATATTTTGATGTCTTTTCTTATTTATATCACTTTTATTTACTTGTCTTATTGCTGTAGGACTTTAAATATTTTATTTATTATTTTTATTTTATGTGTATGAGTGTTTTGCCTGCATGTAGGCAAGCGCACCTGTGTCATGCAATGCCCGTGGAGGACAGAAGAGGCGGTTGGATCCCCTGGAACTGGAGTTACGGGCAGTTGTTGGCTGCCATGTGGGTGCTGGGATTCAAACCTGGGTCTTCGGCAAGAACAACTAGTGTTCTTAACCACTGAGCCATCTCTCCAGCCCCTGCTCTAGGACTTTAAAGCATTACATTAAGAGCAGAAAGTGGTCACCCTTGTCTTGTTCATGATTTTTGTGAAAATACTTTGAGTTTTTTCCCAATTAGTACAATGCTATTATGTTGAGAGATGTTCCTCAATTCCTAGTCTCTTCAGGGCTTTTATCATGGAGGAATGTTAGAATTTGTAAAAATAAATAAATAAATAAATAAATTCTACAGCTATTAAGATGGATCATGGTATTTCCATTCTTGAGGGCATTTATATGATATTTAATGTTTGCATATGTTGAATCATCCCTGAATCTCTGGAACGAAGCCAATTTGATCATGATAAAGTATCTTCTTTCGTATTTTAAATTCATTTTCCAAGACTTTCATTGAGAATTTTTGAACTTATGTTCATCAAGGAGATTGGCCTATAATTTTCTATTCTATTCTTTTTTAAAAAAAATATTTTGTTTATTTTTATATTATGTGTATGAATGTATTGCCTGCATGTATGTGACTGTACCTGTGTTATACAATACAGCGGAGGTCAGAAGAGGGCTTTGGATTCTCCTGGAACTGGAGTTAAGGATGGTTCATAGCTGCCATGTGGGTGCTGGGAATCAAACCAGGTCCTCTGCAAGAGCAGTCAGTGCTCTTAACCACTGAGCCATCTCTCCAGCCCCCTCGTTTTTCTTTTTTTCAATTCTGGGTATCAGGATGATATGGCTTTGTAAAAGTTTGGTAGTATTCCTTCCTTTTCTATTTTGTGGACTAGAATGGGGAAGAATGAACATCAACCCTTCTTTGAAGGTCTGGTAGAGTTCATCATAGAATCTGTGCTGGATAGCTTTAGTGTCAACTTGACACACCTGGGTTGAGGGAGCCTCAATTGGGAAATTGCCTCTATTGGACTGGCCTGTGGCCATGTCTGAAGGGCATCTTCTTGATGAGTGATATGGAGGACCCAGCCCACTGTGGGCTGGTGGGCCTGTATTGCATAAGAAAGCAGGCTGAGCAGGGGCCAGGGGAGCAAGCCAGTAAGCAGGGTTCCTCCATGGCCTGTGCTCCAGCTTCTGCCCTGAGTTCCTACCTTGGGCTCCCTGATGAACTGCGACCTGGGAGATGTAAGACAAATAAACCCTTTCCTCCCCAAGTATTGGTCAGAGTATTTTGTCATAGCAATGAAGAACAAACCAGGACAGAATCCATCTGGGTACGGACTTATTTTAGTTGGGAGATGTTTTTATAATGCTCATTATAGATTACTGCTTGCAATCCCAGTGCTTGTTATGGGTCTAAGTTGTTTATCTCATCTTGGTTTAATTTGGTAGGTCACATGCATCTAGAAATGCATCCATGTCTTGAAAAATTTTCAATTTACTAGAATTTGTTTTTAATGTATGACCTAATGATTTTCTGAATTCACTGGCATCTGTTACAACGTCTCACTTTTCATCATTTTATTAATTTCAATCTTTCTCCTTTGGTTGGACTGAATGCAGGGTTAAAAGCTTCCTTCAAGGTTCTAGCAAGGTGTTAAGGTTCAGATAGCTCTGCCCACTCACCAACAGGATCCCAAGGACTTCTCATGCTCCTGAGAAAAGGGAACCTAGCTGATAAGCACCTTGGTCTTTGAAGTCAAGAGAAGCAGACTTTTCTCCACTGTTTGGCCAACACAGCAGGCTTCCCCTTCAATCTCTAAAGAGGACAGGTTTTAACAGTCCCACTCTCCCACTGCCCCTGCAACTTAAAAAAAAAATAGGTCTTCCCGCCGTCTGCAGGAGGCAGAAGCCTCCCTTTTAAAAGACCCCAGCTCAAGACCTGGGCAGACATTTTCCCTGCCCGGAAGGGAATCTATCCCATGTATTTCTTTGCTAATAAACCCTATTTTGATGGAGTTTTATCTGTGCCTCGGTGCCTCAGCCTCCATTCACTTGTTCTCCCCCAACTTTTTACCTATCAGATGGTGCCAAAACCCAGTTCTTACTTCAAGGGACCCGCCTGGACATCTCCAATGCCACTAACTTGGCTTTCAGGTACACTTCTTTTCTCTCTCCTCCTCTCCCCAGCCCTCTGTTTGTTCTCACCTCTTTCTGGCTCTCCTCACTGGGGAACACTCTGCCTTGCTTACTTCTTTTGATCTCCTTTCCCACTGATTTTCACCACTCCCGGACAGCACCGTGGTCTCCGTGATGGACCTCCTTCATCCGTTCCCTATCTTGGTTCCTCCACCGGCCGCTCACCACTGGCATCTCACCCCCTCCCCCCCCTCCTTTGCCATGGGCCTGCAAGCTCTGCTGTCTTCCATCCTTTTTCCTGTCTTTATCCTCTTCCACTGCCTTTCTTCCTCACTTTACTCTGGATGATTTCTGATACCTTTTAATCCAACACATACAAATGCTCTGTATCCTCTCTGTCCCCCTCCCATACTAAAGCTTTCTACTCCCTGCTGTGTGCCTGCCTGCCAGCCTGCCACATGTCTGACCTCCCAGGCATGCTTTAAACCTGCATGACCCCAAGGCTTTTTTTCCCTTCCCACTATTCACCCCCTCCAGCCAGCTGCCAAGATTGCCAGCTCGCCTGCCCTGGAAATTTTTTCCTTTAACATTCTAATGAAATGAAGTTTCTAGCTGGGCCCATTCTTAAATTCTCTTATAAATTTGACTGAAAACCCTTTAGGGGACCCCTTTCTCCCCATTTTGACCCAACTAGCCTACACCAGCTGGGCAACTTTGCTGGAGCATTTAAAGAATTTCAGGCAGCTTGCCCCACTAACAAAGAAAAACCGTTTTAAAAGCCTTTTTTCTCCTAAACTTTTTCTCAGGCAAAGGGGCTCCAACTTTGATCTTAGGCCCTCCTGGGCATCAAGCAACTGGTACTAAGGCACCTACTTTTCTAACTAGACCTAACAATTTTAAATTTCACTACACATAAAAGGTGACAGACACTGCTCAGGAGAGTCATATGCTTTCAGACCAACGAACACTGATTCATATGCCCTGTTCCTTCTGCTGCCTCATGAGTTTCCTTTCCAGTATAGCTTCTGTCTAGAAACTAAGAGATCCTGAGAACTTGGCTTTGCATTCACAGCTACAATGGTTGGTGAGAAACATGGATTTCTTTAATTTGCTTTTCTATTTGGGTCACATATACATATATATCTGAGGGTACTTTCTTCTTTAATATCAAGCCTAATCTACTGGTACCAGGGGTGGTACCAGGGGTGCCTAGGATCTCTTGCAATTTATTTTTGTTTTCGTTTCTTGATGATGTCATAGAATAAACAGTGCATTTCTAGTTCAGACTAAGGGAATAATGCCAGATCTACACAATGGGAGTTTAAATTTTAACATCATTTAGGGCCTGTTTCTAAAGTG
>NW_008336953.1:790117-790595 GCF_000622305.1 Nannospalax galili
TAATTTATAAAAATAACTATTTTAAATTCCTACTGTTTTACATAGTATATTTGCTAGTTTCTAAAGGGAACTTAAAGTTTTGCTAGCCATTTTCCTTCAAGGTGCAAAGGGAGCTGACACTTTGTGATGACTAGACCTGTGAAGCACATGGAAATTTGCTGTACTCCAGGGCCCAACCCTTACAAGAGACAAGCTACTACCACCACATAGTTACAACAAGAGGTAAAAAGTAATAGTCTACTTGAGTGAGAGGCTTGAGACGCCACCTCTACCAATCTTAACTCCTCCCCTTTCTACAATGTGATTCTAAGCCTGTTTTTCTCTGAAATAGAGTTATTTCCCTCTCTGATACTCAGATGCTCTGTTTGCTTATGTTCCTGCCCCATCATTCCCTGAGTTCTTTCTAGTTATAATGTCAGGATAATAATAATTATATTGGTAAATTGTCACGTGCTGTTTGAGCTCACTGAGACGCTGA
>NW_008336953.1:791340-793043 GCF_000622305.1 Nannospalax galili
TTAATTTTAAGTACCTCTCTCCCTATCTCTCTCTCTCTCTCCCTCCCTCTCTCTCACCACTGCCCTTCTGGGGCTCTACCAAACCTCTATTAAACCACCACCTTTCTAGGGCTCATCTTCCCTCAGCCTCTACTAAATAAACTTCAGGATCAACTTGTTCCACAAGTTTCTCTCCCTTCTGGCTCACTGTGTTTTTTTTTCCCGCTTTTCTCCCATCCCATTCCTTGTACTTTGTCTCCATCTAATGGCTGGTCATGTCACATTCTCATTGCAGGGTTTTCCACTCCTCTTGCTTGCCTCGAAATCACACGTGTGTCTGAAACCCCTTTCCTTTCTCTGGACATAGGAGGCTATTTCCAGAGATAGGAACACGCACTACTTCCTGTCCAGGACAGGATCTTGCCTTTCCTCTCCCTGATGATCTAATTGTGGGACACCGCCTTCTGGGACTTGGAAATAACTTGAAAATAAAAACTCAAACCTGAGCAACAAATAAAAGGACGCTTTGTTTTGATGCCTGGTTCTCGCTCTCGTTTTGTGTGACCGATGCCAAACCCCTTTTCCTCCTACTCCCTCTCCATCTCTCTCTTCCTCGTCCGCTGCACTTTCCTGCCCAGACTCGTGATCCTGCCTCCACTCCCTATGGAGAGAGGATTTTCTTTGTCTCCCGTCTGCTCGGTTCTGTCTCTACCTCCTACCCACTTGCTGGGTTCTTTCTCTATCACCTCTTCATTCTGTACTTAATCTGTCTCTATGGGAAACACCCACTCAAAGTTTCGGGGTCTCACACCTCTTGCTTGTCTTCTTAAATCCTTAAAACAACTAAAACTTTTGGACACAATCAGGCCAAAATGCCTGCAGTTCCTGTGAACCACTGCCTGGCCTCAGTACGAGTTAGATAATAACTCTGTTTGGCCAGACACTGGAAACTTAAACTTCAATATTTTGAGAGATTTAAAAAATTTCTGCCATTGCAAAGGCAAACGGTCTGAACTACCATACAGCCAAGCTTCCTTTGATCTCCATGCTAATCCCTCCCTCTGGGTCCCATGTTCTTCCCATCAGGTTCTTCTGGCTAAGACAGTTTCACCGGATCTCAACCCACTAGGGGACCCCTGTGCCCTCGCCCTCCCCACCCCAGCTTTTAATCCTACCATAGCCGATAAACTGCCTTCGATTAGGGTCCATCCCCAGCCTCCTCCTGATCCCCAGCCTGAGGCACAGCCAAGCCCTCCCCATGTTCTCCCCTTGCTATACTCTCCCTTGCCTCCCACTCCAGGGCCCAACCTGGCTCCCCTCCTTTCTCCAACTCGAAATCCCTCTCTATGCCACGACCTTCCCTCTCTCCAGTGCCGCTCTAAGTCCATCACTTGCTCTCCTTCCACTAACTTTCCTCTAAAAAAAAAAACAAAACAAACCCAAAACCTTAACACCTCCTTGCCAAATATTCCCTAGTCTCCCCTATTCTGGCTTCTAGCTCAAATAACCCATTTATCCCTCCTGTATCTAACTTCTACTTTGATTCCAGACCCTGCCTCCGATACCCCTGCCCCTCCATCCCTCATGGACAGGACACCCCTCCCATCTCTTCCACTCTAACAGTGTGAACAGGGTTATAGCACAGTTTTCCCTAATAGATTATGCTGGAGGTTGTAAATGTCAATTCAATAATGTTTAACTATGTACCAATTGCTTTTTTCCAC
>NW_008336953.1:793275-794309 GCF_000622305.1 Nannospalax galili
TTCCCTAGTCTCCCCTATTCTGGCTTCTAGCTCAAATAACCCATTTATCCCTCCTGTATCTAACTTCTACTTTGATTCCAGACCCTGCCTCTGATACCCTGCCCCTGCTCCCCTCATGGACAGGACACCCCTCCCATCTCTCCCACTCCAACAGTTATAAAGTCTAAACAGGGTTATAGCACAGTTTTCCTTAACTGATTATGCTGGAGGTTGTAAACATCAATTTGATAATGTTTAACTATGTACTAATTGCTTTTTTCCACCTAAAGCAAGGCTTTGGTAGATCACTCTCTAAACTACATAAGGTAAAAGATTTACTTAGAAACTTATAAAACACAATATGTACACAGGTAATATTAACTTATTACATTATCTTATGTATATAATTTAGATTCCATGTTCTTTAATAAGATGATGCTACACACTACTTTCTTCTGAGTCAAACTACTACCATCTTCATGACTTCAGCTGTGTCTACTAACAAAAAAATCATCACAAATAACTTGCTGACTTGACTATCATATTCTTTAATTGAAGGTCGAGGGGTAAACAGGGTCATTGGACCCTCACCTGAGTATCCAACTGCTCTTCCCAGCCAACTGTATGTAATTTGACCCTAATTACATGATCTCCTGGACTTGGAAAAGACTAAAGTATATTATCTAAAAAAGGCTAGGAAGGCTTGCTCCATGCTGGGTTAAGGCTTTCCAATATAAATACTCTCAGGTCACTCTTATACCTCAGCAACCCCTCAGTAATCTCTGTGAGTAAGTTCAGTAATTCACTGGTTCCCCAGAAAAACTTTAATGTAATCAAACATTGGTTTGATACTACAACCTAAAAAGGGGGGAAAAAACATTGCTTAGTATCGCCAGGAAAAGAAGTCTCACAACAGATGAAAAATGTGTTTGCTAATGTTATTGTGTCTCATGGTTATTAAAAAAGGAAAATGAAAAATTGGAGGATGTTGGAAGGATATGAGAATGGGGATATTTTTAAAGAAGGATTTATGTATGAAAATTATGATGGCTGGC
>NW_008336953.1:794486-828843 GCF_000622305.1 Nannospalax galili
TATTTGGGCCACAGTGTGGTCTTAAACACCCAAAAGGAAAGTATAACCAAAAATTAAAGTAATCAGTGTATTTTAAGGGTTCAAGGGATTATACAACCCAGACATTAGATGTAAGTTCTTATGTTATTTAGATAATTATCTCTCATTGATAATTTTGTTCCTAATAAGACATAACTCAGATATAAGACTTCAAATCTTGGTCTACAATACTGTAGTGCTCACTTACAGCTAAGAGAGGCAACCCACTATTGTTCTAGCCTAAAAAATAAAATGATGGCTAAATTTGTTTTCTCTCCCTATCTAGAAGCC
Source organism: Nannospalax galili (assembly GCF_000622305.1). NCBI lineage: Eukaryota > Metazoa > Chordata > Mammalia > Rodentia > Spalacidae > Nannospalax > Nannospalax galili. The sequence goes on from NW_008336953.1 coordinate 794,796, forward strand.
TTTGAGAGGTAACTTACACTGATTCTAGCCACTCCAACAGCTATCAAAATACCTGAAAACAAATCCTGAGTCCATCACTCTCAGGTTCAGCCCTGGCAGAAGAAAAAAGAGCTATTACCTTGGTGCTAACCATTGCTCCTTGCCTCTTCAGATATTTTCAGGACCAAATCCCAAAACTAACTCTTACTAATTTTAATCAGTTGTTACTTTCCTTCCTTCCACATGTATACAAGTGCCTGTCAACCATTGAGGACCCTGTTGAGATGCATGAAGAGGGAATCCCTGCTGTCTGACGGACCCCTAATCCAACCCCCCCACCCACGTCGACCCTGTCCAGCAGGAAGTAGCAAGACGACAATGGCACCCCCTATCCTATAACACAAAAGGCTGGAATGTTAAGGTTCAGATAGCCCTGCCCACTCACCAACAGGATCCCAAGGACTTCTCATGCTTCTGAGAAAAGGGAACCTAGCTGATAAGCACCTTGGTCTTTGAAGTCAAGAGAAGCAGACTTTTCTCCACTGTTTGGCCAACACAGCAGGCTTCCCCTTTGATCTCTAAAGAGGACAGGTTTTAACAGTCCCACTCTCCCACTGCCCCCCACCACCCAACTTTAAAAAAAATATATCTTCCCGCCTCTGCAGGAGGCAGAAGCCTCCCTTTTAAAAGACCCCAGCTCAAGACCTGGGCAGACATTTTCCCTGCCCAGAAGGGAATCTGTCCCATGTGTTCCTTTGCTAATAAACCCTATTTTGATGGAGTTTTATCTGTGCCTCGGTGCCTCAGCCTCCATTCGCTCGTTCTCCGCCAACTTTTTACTTATCACAGGGGAGCACAGATACTTTTATACCCATGACTGTGGAACACACCTCTATCAGGGAAGGTCTTCCTCTCGTTAGGGAAAAATCAGAAACCAACAGCCAAAGTCAGGTGAGGAGAGGGAGTTTAATTTCATGCCAGTGGGACTGACACATGGATCCTTCCGTAAAGGAGTCAGACCCATTGTTCAAGTTTTGGGGGCTTTTATACTCAAGTGAGGAATGCAAGCAAAAGGTATATAGCATATGGATGGTAATTAAGTAAGGTAACATGGGGCACAAAGGCTGAGAAAAGGGAACCTAGCTGATAAGCACCTTGGTCTTTGAAGTCAAGAGAAGCAGAGAGGCATGAGAAAGCCTTGGAAAACAAGGACTTCTATCCTGGGTAACTACAGGTGTGTGTGTGTCAGGGGATTCCTGTTCACCTCCCCCATTTCTATCTCCAGGGTTTTCCTGCTCCCAAGTTCGTAATTATCATCACATTGCAAAAGCTTTTAGCATCTGACATGCTCTTCTATTTCCATTATATGCTTTGACTGAGCATGCAGTATAAGAAGGGACAAACATGGAGTGGTGAGGGAGGAAGGAGACACTCACATAGTCAGCTAGATTAGCAGAATCAACCCTGGTGATCCATGGATGACAGATGTTGCAGCTAGATTACTCTCTCATCCTAGACACAAGTTTGTTGATCTAGCTTATCTTTTCAATGTACCTACTCTTTGTTTCAGAGGTTCCTAATATTGTTTTATTTTTCATTTTCACTTCATTAATTTATGCTCTGATCTTAATTCTTTTTTTTTTTTTTGGTCTACTATTTGGCTTATTCTTGTATTTCTAAGGCCCAAATATGTATCATTAAGTAATTTACTTGCGATCTTTGTGATTTTTTTTAACGCATAGGCACTTCTGCTTTAGTACTTCTTTTGTTGTATCCCATAGGCACTGGCAGGTCATATTTTCATTTTCATTCAATTTTAGGAATGATTCAAGTGTACTATTCAATCTCCAGGAGTTTGTGCATGTTTTGAAGTTTCTCTGCTATTGATTTCTGGTTCTATACCAATGTGGTCAGATAGAATACAAGAAATTATTTCAATTTTCCTATATATAAAGGTTTACTTTGCATTCATCATATGACATTCATTCATTCATTCATTCATTCATTCGGTCTTTTTAAGTCAGGGTCCAGTCGGGGTCCCCCTGCAGCCCCACCTGGCCTGGAACTCACTATGTATTCTGCAATGTTTGAGTGAAATGTTCTTTAGATATTTGTTAGATCCATTTGATCTATAATGCTATTTAACTCTGATGTTTTTGTTTATTTTTTGTCAGGATGATCTGTCCATTGGTGAACATGGGGTACTGAAGTCACGCACTATTATTTTGCGGGAGTGAAATAATCTGTTTTTACATCGAGAAATATATATATAAAATATATATATATATTTATGTGTATGAGTATAATGCTTGGATGTAGGTAGGCATACCCTTATTGTGGAGGTCAGAGAAGAGGGTGCTGGTTCCCCTGGAACTGAGAGGGTAGTTAGCCACCATGTGATGTTTGGAATCAAATCTTGGTTCTCTGTGAGAGCAGCCAGTGCTCGCTCTTAAGCACTGAGCCATTTTTCCAGCCTGGGAAATATTTGTTTTATGAAAATTGGTACACTGGTGTTTATATGTTTAAAATTGTAATGCTCTTTTGATAAATTGTTCCCTCAATTAGTATGACATCTTTATGTCTTCTAATTTTGAATTGAAGTCTAATTTGACAGATATTAGAATACCAATACCTGTTTGTTTTCTAGTTTCATTTGCTTGAAATATCTTTTTCTATCCGTTCAACCTAAGGTTACATGTATCTCTGATGGTGAGATATGTTTCTTGGAGGCAAGAAATAGATGAATCCAGGTTTTTAATCCAATCTGCTAGTTTGTGTCTTTTGCTTTGGGAATTAAGACCATTAATATTCCAAGTTATTCCTGAAAGGGGTGCATTAATCTCTGTTGTTTTCTTGATTTTGTATTGTTTGGTATTTTCTGCTTCATCATTTATTTATTTACTGATTTAATGTGCTTTCTTCTTTCCTAGTCTCACAGAGGTATTTACCTTTCTCTTCATGCGCAAGCATTCCTTCAAGTATCTTCTACAGAGTTGGCTTAATGGTCATGAATTCCTTCAGATTGTTTTTATCATGGAAAGTTTTTCTTTCTCCTTCAATTATGGAAGATGGTTTTGCTGGGAACAGAAGTCTGGTTTGGCAGCTATTGTTTTTCAGAGTTTGAAATACATCCTTCTAATCCTTCTTGGCATTTACAAGTTTCTTTTAAGAAATCTGCTTTTGGGTCTGGAGAGATGGCACAGTGGTTAAGAGTATTGGTTGCTCTTGCAGAGGACCCACGTTCGATTCCCAGCACCCACACGGTGGCTAACAACTGCCTGTAACTCCAGTTCCAGGGGGATCCAACACCCTTTTCTGACCTCCATGGACATTGCATGACATGGGTGCACCTACCTACATGCAGGCAATACACTCATATACAGAAAACAAAAATAATACGTAAAATACTAAAGAAATCTGCTTTTACTCTGATGGGTTTGCCTTTATTTGGGACCTGGTATTTCTCGTTTGGCTTTTATTATACTTTCTATGCTCTGTACACTGTTGTTTTGGAGGTTCTTTTCCGGTCTTATATGTTTGGTATTCTAAATGCCTCCTGTATCTGAATACATTATCTCTTTCCCTATATTTGGGAAGCCTTCTCTTATGATTTTATTGAAAATCTTTTTTATGCCACTGGTATGACATCTCATTCTTCTATGACCATGATTTGTAGACTTGGTCTATTCATAGTGTTTAGGGATTACAAATGTTCTGTTCATATTCTTTACATTTTATTTTATTATTACTTTAAAAAATTTTATGTGTATGTGTGTATTGCCTGCATGTAGGTAAGTGCACCCGTGTCATGCAATGCCCACGAAGGTCAGAAGAGGCTGTTGGATCCTTTGGGACTGGAGTTACGGACAGTTGTTAGCTGCCATGTGGGTGCTGGGATTTGAACCCGGGTCTTCTGCAAGAACAACCAGTGTTCTTAACTGCTGAGCCATCTCTCCAGCCCTTCTGTTGATATTCTTAATTTATCCTTTTCATTGTCTCAATGTCCCAATCCCTCTACCTTGCCTTCAAGACCTAATATTCTGTCCTCCTCTTAATCTATTTGATTGGTGAGGTTTTTCATGGAGGCTATTTTGACTTACTGATCTTCTCATCTTCAGTATTTCAGTTTGGTTTTTTCTCCAGTACCTGTCTTTTTTACTGAATTTAACTTTCATGTCCTATAATTGACTTTCTTATTTCATTTACCTGCTTGTGTTCTCTTGGAATTCATTCTGAAGTTTATTTCTATATTCTGAGAGTTTTAAAAAACATATTTATAAGTATTGTTTTGATTTAGTATTTCATCTAATTCACTTTCATTGATGGCCACCATTGTGGGATTAGTAATTTTTTATAAGTCATATTCCCAGGGATGGAAAGATGGCTCAGTGGTTAAGAGCACTGGTTGCTCTTACAGGGGACCCGGGTTCAATTCCTAGCACTCATATGGTGGCTAACAACCATCCATAACTCCAGTTCCAGGGGATCAGACACTCTGACCTCTGTGGGCACTGTATGACACAGATGCACTTACATACATGTAAGTAATACACGCATACATATAAAATAAAAATAATAAAATGTAAAAAAATATTTCCTTGGTTTTTTAGTATACTTTTTTTGGGGGGAGGGTATCTTTTAAAGACAGAGTCTCCCTATAACCCCAGCTGGCCTGAACTCACTATGTAGACCAGGATGGCCTTGAACTCACAGAGATCTGCTGTCTCTGCCTCCCGAGTGCTTAGACTAAAGGCATGTGCCACCATGCCTGGCATTATTATTCCTTTTTTTTAAAAAAAAAATTATTATTTTATGTGTATGAGTGTATTTCCTGTATGTACGTAAATGCACTCATGTTGTGCAATGCCTGTGGAGGTCAGAAGAGGGCATCAGATCCCCTGGAACTGGAGTTGTGGATAGTTAGCCGCTATGTGGGTGTTGGGAACCCGGATCCTCTGCAAGAGCAGCCAGTGGTCTTAACTACTGAGTCATCTCTCCAGCCCTGAAAAAGGGTAACTTCTTAAAAATATCTTTCAGAGAAATTGAATGCAAAATATGATCTTTACTTAGAAAAATTTGTGTACTTAATCACAAACTTTGATCAGTCTCACAATATAGGTATATAAGGAGTATAACCTATACTTCTTTATATTGAGAAAAGTTAGTATTACCTTATCCTGATTAAAAAGGTATCCTCTGCCTTCTGTCATCACTAAGGACTGTTATTATTTGTTGCTGTTTTGAGATAGAGTCTCCCTGTCACTCTAGCTGGCCTGAACTCACTATGTGGACCAAGCTGGCTTTGATCTCACAGAAATCAGCCTGCCTCTGCTTCCTGAATGCAGGGATTACAGGCATGCACCACCATACCTGGCCCTAATATTTTTTTAATTTTTAAATTATTTATTTTTATGAGTATTAGTTTTTAATATTTTATTTATTATTTTTAGGTAGGTACGCCCATGCTGTGCAATGCTCAGGGAGGTCAGAACAGGGCATCAAATCCCCTGGACTGGAGTTAAGGGTGGTCGTTAGCTGCCATGTGGGTGCTGGGAACTAAACCCGGGTCCTCTGCAAGAGCAGACAGTGCTCTTAAACACTGTGCCATCTCTCCAGCCCCATGAGTATTATTTTTAATGTGCCTTTTTATCTGTATTTATTCCATTCTGAGGTTCAGCAAGTAATAAGCTAGTTATGGACTGTCAAATGTTTTAGAAGGCTATTATATATCTTTACTGAAGAATAGAGAACTTCCAGATAATTATTTAAAATTCTGTGTTTCTTTCTGTGATCTCTTTTATTGAATATCAAAATAAGAGAATTCTTAAACCTGAGAATTTTAATCAAACAGTTAAGCAGAATAAAACAATCTTTAAACAACTTTGGAAAACTTCAAAAGGAGATCCTGCACTGTGATAAATGTTCAGCTCCCATTTTTATACTTAATCTGCTATTACTAGACAAATCTAACACATACATCACATTTACATCACTTAATTGCTTATCTTATAAAATGATAAACTGTGAGAGCAGTGAGATGCCACGTGATCTTATGGCCTCATTAGGTAACTTTTGGATAGTTTGATATTTTCCCTATTTTCTTATAGATTTGTTTTCTGATTAACCTGAAAGGCTTAAAAATGTTAATGTACAAAATTTACTTAAAAATATCAATTTTGGGCTGGAGAGATGGCTGAAGAGTAGTAAAGAGCACTGAGTGCTCTTGCAGAGGACCTGGGTTCAATTCCCAGCACCCACATGGCAGTTAACAACTGTCCAAAACACCAGTTCCAGGGAATCCGATGCCTTCTTCTGACCTCCGTGAGTATTGCACAACATGGATGCACTTACATGCAAGCAGGCAATACGTGTATGGTTCGTAGCCGCCATGTGAGAGCTGGGAGTAGAACCCAGGTTCTTTTGCAAGAGCAGTCAGTGCTCTTAACCGCTGAGCCATCTCTCCAGTCCCAATAAATAAAATATTTTAAAATATATATATTTTATGCACCAGGCATGGTGGCACATACCTTTAATCCCAGCACCCAGGAGGCAGAGGTGGGTGGATCTCTGCAAGACTGAGGCCAGCCTGGTCTACATGATGAGTTCCAGGCTTGCTGAGGCTACAGGGAGACCCTGTCTCAAAAAAATTAATTTTATGAAAATTGCATTTAATTTTACTTGCCTACTTTTACTGCCGAACACACATGACAACCTTAATATGCAATTTTCTATCATCTTAATTCTTGCCTTTTTAGAGATGTTTGCTCTAAAAGATTATACATATCCAAATATCATATTTATTTGTTATTGTTAAAACTTTTTGGATTAAATTGCATGCTCCTTGAGAGTACTGTAGTACAGATGCTCAGCTGACACTCATTAATATTCATGGAGTTAATTTATTAGCTATTAATTATTAATGAATATTAATTCATCTACCCATTCACTCATTTACTTACTGAACATTTACTATGTCCCAGGATATTGTTTAATGTTGTAGACACAAAGTGACAAACAAACAGTTCCTGCTCTAAAGCTGCCCAGACACATGAAGAATTGTCATAGACAGAAAAACTGCCCCCTAAAAATAACTATGCCCTGAAAACGTAGAGGTTTTCACATTTTTGGAGTTTAGATTTAATGGAAAATAAAGCCAGGTGTGATGGTACATGCCTTTAATCCCAGCACTTGGAAGGCAGAGGCAGGTGGATATTTGTGAGTTCGAGGCCAGCCTGGTTTACATAGTGAATTCCAGGTCAGCTGGGGCTACAGGGAGACCATGTCTCAAAAAGACAAAATAAATAAATAAATAAATAAATAAATAAATAAATAAATAAATAAATAAGATATAAACAAAATTAATAAACTTCTGTTAAGTAGTAGTAAATGCTCTGAATAAAATAAAGCAACATAAGGAGACAATATATATGCGTGGGAAAGATGCACATTCACAATCAGAAAAAAGGGACCAGGGCTTAGAACATGGCATCTGTATTATTTTCTATGCTCAAGGTTTTCTAAAAACCAATAAGAACTGTCTTTGTGCTCCATGGAATAGCTCTTTCTTTTCTTATTTTATGTATGTATTTAGAGGTAGGATCTTTCTAGGTAGACCTAGGTCTTCTGGCTGGTCTGGTATAACCTTGAAGTGGCAATCCTTCTGCCTCAGTATTCCAAGTGCTGAGATTACAGGTAAGAGCCTTCAATATACTTATAATTTGTTCAAATGAAACAAAAAATTTCAAAACAAAACTCAGGTTTTCCTCAGGCTAACCAACTGCTATAGTACTATAACAACATACAGTTGGTCATGCATGGCACTAAACATTAATTATAATTTTAGTACTGAATACACCTTTATGGATTTTTGATGCTGGGCTCTGTGTGGTTCAACAACAGTATTTCCATGTATCATACATTAAGTACAAGTAATTCTATTGGAAATTGGCAAAGAAAGCACAGAAAACTCAACTACTGTTAAATTTAAAGAAAAAAACAAATGTATATTGATTTTATATGACACAGTCAACATAATAAAACAATACTTAAAACTCACTTTGAAGTATTTCAACTTCTGTTCTAGCCTGTGCATCTTCCTTTTCCTTCAACCGTGTCTCTCTGTATTTTGCATAAAACTGCCCAGCATCCTTAAAAAAGAAGTTAGAACTAAATTAACATAAAATTAATTTGCTTTGACAGTATTTTCCTTTTAAAATATTACATTCATTTTACAAATGTTATAATGACCAGAAATAGTAAACACTCCCCTGTAACTTTTCTCTCCTGGAAAGCTAAGTCCAGAAGTTGCAAGAATATAAATTCACATAAATTTACTTTCATACATGAAAAGGAGATTTTCACTTCCTATTTCCGTCTGACATTTTCTTGATATCATACTGTTGTATGGACAGCAGAGATGCTACCCTACTAAACTGAATTATTTGGCACAATTATCTTACTGTAACTAACAAAGTGCTAGTGCTATCTTCATATAGTACCTTAACTCCAGTAGGTTTTCAACATTATTATAAGCAACTCTGAGGGTGAAACCATGTGAATCTGAATGAAAGCTGCCACCCCTCCTTCCCATCACCCTAGAGAACACTGTAACACAGGCATCATGGAACACTGTAGACTGAGGATACATACTGCACAAACACTCGGGTGTGAAGATCTAAAAGCTAAAGTCTCAAAGAGTGAACACACAGGCAAGTAAGTCTTCAGCAAGGAGCCAACAGAAGACTAGGACTTACATAATCATGGATATTAAAATAAATATGCTCTAGGTATATGATGACCTAACAATGAAAAGCAGCAAGATAGACCTTTCCCCACACTCTTTAAGTCACATGTATTCTAGCAATATCATATCTAGCTACCAGGCCACAGTAGGTTTTCACACCTCTGTATTTGTTTTGTCTTCAGGTTAGAGTATTTTGCTCCCTGCCATTATTTCGACAAACTACTTTTCATACTTGAAACCCTGTTCAAACACCATCTCTTTTACCTTCTCCAGCAGAGCAAGTCTCTCTTGTGTATGACTTCTGTACTTAAACTCTTAGATGATTAAATGATGTTAGTGTCTCCTAGAAGTTGGGACATTTGAGACAGAGAGATGTGTGTGCTCAGAGCAAAGATCTGGCATAGGGAAGGCAATCCATAGGGTTTACTGAGCTGAACTAAGTTGAAATATGTATGAAATCTTACAAAGAAGGAAATGGAAAGGCCTGATCTGACTGATGAGGAATAAGGAAAGGAGCAGGCATGAAGGATACATTTAAGATAGCATTCACAGGCTGCAAGATTCCTAATGAAGATAAATCACAGATCCCTCTAAGATTATTTCTACAGGAAATGAAGGAACAATACTTCCTCACTCAGATGTAATACATGAATACTTAGACCCTAGGATGGAATTACCTCATTTTATTCATGACTCTATCCAAGTCAAAGGTATCTCTTTGTCTATGTCCCTGGGATCATATTGGCACTCTTCCTGATAATGAATTAGGAAAATAATATTGAGTGTTCCTAAACCATTTACGTCAATATATAGTGAAGCTATTTCTCTTCATCCTTTCCATTCCCACTTTCATGTTCATAATTTCTAGTACAAGCATTCCTACAAGATTTGGGCCATCTAAACAGTGGCGTAACTGGAAGAGCACAAATGGTAATTTACCCAATTTATTAATCCTCCCATACCGATATATACATAAATTAAATTTCTATTTCCACAGGGTTCTGGGTTAAAGTTTTATGGCCCCTTAACATTTCCCACCCTCCTCTTAAAAAACTCAACCCTAGAGGAGTATTATTTTATATTAAGTCATATCAGTCATTTATACCTTGGTGTGAATGAATGAATGAGCTTATTAGCTTCTTTCCACAGAGAAGGTTTTAATAGTAGGGAAGAAGAAAAGGCCAGGAAGGCATTGGCTCCTTGAGGGGAGTAGGAAATGTGGCACCATGCAAAAAAAAGAAGGGCACAGATTAGTTATTTATGAGAGGTGAAAGAAGATAGACTGAAATATATCATCATATTATATAAACAATGAGATATGGTGATTAAGAGGACAGACAAGAGCTCACGACATAGACCAGGCTGGCCTTGAACTCATGGTTCTCCTACCTTAACTTCCCAGGTGCTGGGATTACAGACATAAATCAATACAAGAGAACCAATTTTGGAGTCTGCTTATCTAGATGAAGATTCCAACTCTGCCATTTTATGAGACATTTCTCTACACAGCTCAGTTTTCTCATCCATAAGTGAGGATAATAAAAGTGCTTAACTCAAAGGTTTGTTACTAAGATTAAATGTTTTAATATTTAGGAAACATTTAGAATGCCATCTGCACATAGTAAGGCTTTCCATATGTTAAGCTGTTTTTATTACTACTTAATCATCTGGTATCATTGTCTTTTTTACCACAAAGTATGGGTTTTTATGCTTCATACTGCACCAAAATACCTCTTGTCAAATCCTGCATCTCCCTGATTATTTCACTTCTCCCCATCTGCATTCTCTTTGACTCAATGTAAAAGACCTCTTATGGGGCAGCACCGCCTCTTCCTAGTGATCTTCCTGCTACAGCACGTAATTCCACTAAGAACCTGTGAAATAGTCCTACGATCCCAAACCACACTTATCTGAGAGTTGTAATTCACCGAACACCTGAACTTTAGCTAATCCAAGGGTTATCATGCATCCTCTAGTTCATTAACTGTTTGTTCAAAGCAAAGACTCCTACCTTGCATCTGATCAATCTTTATATATTTATTTCAATGTACTTCCTGTTTTTTCCACTCTTCACTTGTACTTTCAAATTACAGTTACAATGTGACTTTTCCAATAAGCATTATTCCCCCAAGAAACCTACCATCTCAAATAACTCTACTATACTAAATAATCTTGCTTTGTTCCACCCATCCTTTTATCTAGCATGCTGTAACATGCTTAAAGGCATACTACACTCAAGAAGACTCAAAAAGGAAAGTGCTCAAATGGTGAGACAGCTTGACACTCTATCTGATAAGGAACAGGAGATGAGAAGACTAGGGATAACCTGATACCATAAACTATTTTTAAAAGTCATCAAAGGAAGACAGGTGTCAATACTGTACATGGTTCCAGAAATGGGAAGTCTCAATTTTGGGTAAATAAAAAGTATTTTCTAATAATTAAAATTAGCTGAAAATGAACTGACCCTGTAGGGAGTTTCAAGAATTCAAAGAGACTTGAAAAGATAAATTGCTTTTCTAGAAGCAACTTTCTTTGTATTTAAAGCTTCTTGAAAAACCTCAAAATCTACCCATACAGACTGGACCCATATTTAAAACAAAGGATTGGACCCATATTTAAAACTGGCTAGCTTAAAGAATCTATGTCATTAGCATTTTTTTGTATGATTATAGAACACAGGCTGAAAAAAAGTCACTGGACAGTAGTCCATATTTAGATTTACCTACTGGACCACTGTTGTATGTGTTTTTTTTTGTTTTTGTTTTTTTTTTAAGATATGAGGATTATATGGCAAGAGTTGCATTTGAAGAATATGTAAAAATAGAGGCTGGAGAGATGCTCAGCAGGTAAAAGCACTGGCTGCTCTTACAGAAGACCTGAGTTTGGTTCCCAGGACCCATATGGCAACAAACAACTCTCCGTAACTCCAGTTTCAGGGGATCGGATGTCCTCTTCTGACCTCCATGGGCACTGCATGACACAAGTGCACTTATATACATGCAGGCAATACACTCATACACATAAACTATTTTTTTTTTTTTTGGCTTTTTTGAGACAGGGTTTCCCTGTGCCTCAGCTGTCCTGGAACTCACTATGTAGACCAGACTGGCCTTGAACTCACAGAGATCTGCCTGCCTCTGCCTCCCGAGTGGGAGTGCTGGGATTAAAGACGCCCGGCTCAATAAACTATTTTTTAAAAAAATGAGTATGTAAAAATAATAATCATTAAATGAAATACAGAAGAGGAATCTTTTTCTTTCCTTAGATTGACTGCAGGTAGAAATACCACACACCTTTTGAAATCAGCTCAGAGAGCAGCTTATGAAACCTCTGACTCTACATACTTGCCATAGTGAACAAGGAAGCCACAAGTTTCAGATTGTCACAGCTAGATGATAATGAAGACATTATTGAGACTCTGACTGACACTACAGCAGAACAATGTCCCTTTTCCTAGCAACCAATGTGCCACAGCCCATAGAAAACTGCAATCTACTGTAATTTCAGGATGAAATTACCTTACTAAAATCTATTGGTCAATTATGATTACAAGTTAAGCATCTTTTATATAAAATGCTTGGCGTCAGAAGTGTTTCAGATCTCTTACTTTTTCCAAATTTGGAGTATCTGTTCATAATTTTTTTCCAATTTTGGACTATTTGGAACCCAAATCTCAAAAGAAAATCCTTTTATGTTTCACGTAGACTTTATACAGATAACCAGAAGGTAATGTTATACAACATCCCTAATGATTTTGTGCATAAAACAAAGTCTGTGAACACTGAATCATCTGAATTATGACAGGTGAACACTGAAAAAGTTTTAAATTTTGGAGCACTTTGGAATTCAGGTTTTTGGACTAATGATACTTACTTTGTACAGAGAATATACAATGGGAACTTCAGGATAGCCTGATGAAGACTTCATATAAAGATGAAAATTTAGTAAACCTTGCAGATGTAATGCTCTCAAGGCTGTAGTATGGAGAAAAGCCCATCCATAAATCTTTCTTTTAACGTTAATGACACCATTCATTAAAGTGCTAAAATAGCATTCAGAGTTGACATTGTTGGTTATATTTTGGTTTACTTTTACTTCTTCATATGAGAAGTAAATAAGTAATCTGAGCAAAGTCCGGAAAAGAAAAACAGGGTACTGATCTAAGGTTAGAGCAGGGAAATATGGGAATAAAGAATGTGGAGAAGTCCTGGGAGGTAGCTGGAGAAAAGGTGATTTTGACTGTTTGACAGCACAGTCTTTTGATTGAAGCTGAAAAATACCGTAAGTCTATTTCTGAAAACTTATCTACAAAATCACAGACTCTATTACATTTTGTTGTTCCATTGACATAATACTGCATTCTCAGAATAAATAAAATTGCAATAAGGAACAGAGATAAACTTTAAAATTTTACACTTTGAATAAGAGCTATGTTTTCTGCAGAGTCATGTAATTGAAAGCCCGAAAGTGTATCTTCTTTTGCCTGAGACAGTCATAGTGCAGGAGATCCCAAGCCTTTGAGAGGCTCCAACCACTAGCTGTGAATGCTTTGTGTGTTTGGCTTCTGACAAGAGTCCCAACACCCAGAAGTAAAGGGGCTAGAAATGAAGGGGGCTGATTCTAAAAGAGATGACTTCCAGGCTTGTCCATAATTGTATTCACCATGGAGGAAGCTTCTTGGAAGAAAAGATGCTTCCATAAATAGTTTTGTAAAGTACCATAGTATTCTCTCTAAGCTCTCAGATAACTTTTTTTTTTTTTTTTTTTAAAGCCAGAGTAATGGGTGTAGAGAAATGGCTCAGCAGTTGAGAGAACTGACTGCTGTTGCAGAGGACTGAGGTTCAATTCCCAGCACCCACATGGCAGCTAACAATCGATCAGAACTCCAGTTGCAGGGGATCCAATGTCCTCTTCTGACTCCCTCAGGCATTGCATGACACAGATGCACTTACACACATGCAGGCAATACATGCATACATGTAAAAAAATTTTTTTAAAAAAATAGAACAAAATAATAATAATAAAAAAAGCCAGAGTAACACAGGGAAGATTCCTATCTCTACTCAGCTTTCATACAACCCATAAATCCTGATTTGGGTCAAGGATATACATACTGCAAACTTCCTATAATAATTTAAATTTTAACCATGGTTATGTTATATCAGCTTGGTAGAAAAGAGATGGGACTTAAAAATATGAAAAATTTACAACTTTAGACAATGTGCATATAAATAAATTTTATGTTTTATACGTTTTATTACAGAGAAATGTTGTATGTCAGGTAGTGAGCTGCTTAAATGGTAAATTACCTAAAAAAATCAAATTAACAAATAAAAGTATGAATACTTAAGATGTATTTTACTTCAGAAAAACATGGAGAATTATGACCATAAGATTTAAATTGGGGGTTGGAGAGATGGCGCAGTGATTAAGAGCACTGACTGCTCTTGCAGAGGACTCAGGTTTGATTCCCAGCACCCACATGGTGGCTAACAATCATCTGTAACTCCAGTTCTAGGGGATCTGATGCCTTCTTCTGCCCTCTGCAGGCACTGCATGCCATGGTGCACTTACATACATGCAGGCATAACACTCATACACATAAAATAAAAATAATAAACAAAATATTAAAAAAGGTTTTAATTGATAATCAATTGCACTTCCTGAAATAGAAGATCTCAACAATTTAAATTAAGAGCTCAAACATATGTGATTGCATTATATAGTATCAACTTTTGCTACTTCCTTGACTACATAAAATGATGAATTAAAAAGATATCTCAGGGCCAGGGCCAATGGTATAACTCAGTGGTAGTATGTATGAGCTTAGTTAGTATGTAGGAGGCCCTTGTTTCAATCCGTAGCTCTCTCTCTCTCTCTCTCTCTCTGTGTGTGTGTGTGTGTGTCTAAAATCTACAGAAGGGTACATTGTTACGAAAGTTAAAATCATTTTCTGGGAGTTATATGTTAAATACAATGAACATAAAAGAACATGTACTCTGTTCAAAACTACCATGAGACCAGAAACAGACTGGCAAAGCATGAAAGTTCACTGAGGCTATCCTTTTAACGTTACAGCTGAATTATAGCCACAAAGTATATATACCCTCTTGCTGTAGTCCAAGGTCCTTCTAATTCATAGTGCATGTCCTTTGCTGATCATCCTACTTGCTTTTTCAGCTATCTAAACAAACTTCTTCGGGTTCTGTAGCTTCCCTCAATGGTCACACACTGTAGTCCTACCTTACCAATTAACTTTGTTCTAAGTATTTTTCAGAATTCTCACGTAAGATTTGTTTGTTAGAATATAAACTGTTAAGTGGGTATGCTTAGAATCTAGAGACTTAGAATACAGTCTTTGGTAATAATAAGCTATATGACAGCCTCTTTTTTGGAAAAAAAAAAAGCTGTTGAAGGTTTTCTTCAGCCTTGGTATTGATTTTATGGGAAGTACCATATCTATGAAATTATCTTTGTTTACCTAGTACACAAAGTGGACACTTCTATGTAAGGGTCTACTTATCTTTCAAAATTCAGTTCAAGCAGCTCTTCTTTTGGTTTTCATTGGTCATGTTGAAAAAGTCATTGTATACTGTACAGTGGAGGTTTATACACCTTATTATGTGCTATAGCTGACTGGCAAGTCCTAAAGGCATATTCATTTTAGAACCCCTTATAGTGCCTTGTTTTTAATGTGTTTAACATATTTTTACTGAACTAGCTGAATTATTTTTCCACATATGACCAAAAGGAGTTTTACACACAAAAATTTTTATAAAATTATTCTCATTTGGATTTTTAGGGTGAGAGAGGAAAAAAACAATCTAGGTTAACTATGTAGAACTATGTAGGCAATACGGAGTTTCCTTAGGAATCTTTTTTTTTTTTTTTTAAATTTTGAGATAGCCCTATAGCCACTGCTTGCCTGGGACTCACAATGTGGACCAGGCTGGGCTCAATCTCACTGAGATTTGCCCGTCTCTGCCTCCCCAAGTGCTGGGATTAATGGCGTGCGCCACCATGCCTGGCTCCTTAAGAATCTTTGATGCTAAGCAATAAAAGAACACTGGAGCATACACTGAGTCAAAATGTCACTGTTCCCAATCTTGTTGGGTAACTTCACATGTCTAAGAAGCATAATAGAGGATTTGGCATGTAGAATAGGAATAGGAAAGCAGCAGGGGTAGGGTCCACTGTGTCAAAATTTGGGTACAGATTCTGCCTGTGTGATGTTCACTTACTTGGAAGCCTTTAAAATCTCCCAATTTCATATAACTTGCAGCTCAGTTTTAATTAGCTTTTCAAGAAATTCAAGGCACTCATACCAGAAGTAAAATTCTTTCCACTGATAACTGCTTAACTAATTAACTATGTGCTTATAAGAAGCTTTGTTAGCTCTTAAATCTGTGTCAGTGACACAGTATTATAATTTTGTTATTTGAAATATTGTGTAAATAAGACAAAATAT
The DNA here is from genome assembly GCF_000622305.1 of Nannospalax galili. Lineage (NCBI taxonomy): Eukaryota > Metazoa > Chordata > Mammalia > Rodentia > Spalacidae > Nannospalax > Nannospalax galili. The sequence continues at coordinate 810,989 of NW_008336953.1, forward strand.
GAAAAGGAATCAGCACTCTTTCTACAAAACAAGTTTAATACTCTGGAAAGTTCAACATGAGAGATGCTACAACTAGATGTGAAAGACCAGGGCCATCATCAAAATCTGTAAGGGTTGACACTTAGACTACTTCACAAGGTTCTAGTTTCCCTCTTTAAGGAAATGAAGACGGGAAATCTGTCATCAAAGAAGCCAAGATTATGGGTATGGTTTATACAAGAAAGAGGACAATGATTAAGTTGATTCCTGTTTAAAAGTACAATAATGGCACTGTATTACAAGAGTAGTGAATAAATATAACATACATTCTAAAAAGGTGAGATTATATGCATAACTTTTTACACACCACAGAGCTCTTTTCTGACCACTGTACCAATGATCAATCTAGACTTCTTCAAGTTAAAAGAGCTTCTTCTGAATTTCACGAGTATTTTATTTAAGAACATCTCATGGGTGTTGCCAAGAGGCACATGTATTCAACACTATGCAAGTTTATGAATGATAAACTAATACAAAAGTCACAATAGATGGAAAACAAAAAATCAGACAACAATCTAATCCTAACAGCAATTATTCACTATTGTTTTGCTGATGTCTTTTATTAAGTTAGTATGGTTTAAAAAAATCTATTTAGTGTTTGTGTGTATCTGTTTATGTAGGTTATGGCATGTGTGTGGTCAGAGAACAACACTGTGGAATCAGTTTTCTGCGTCTACCTTTATGTGGATTCCAGGACTTGAACTCAGGTTATCAGGTTTTACACGACAAGCACCTGTATTCACTGGACCGTCTCACTAGTCCTAATGCTTTTTCAATATGAAATATTTTTAAGCACCTACTACATCATACTACTGGTGGTCACCAGAAAAACTAATCTTATGTTCCCAAAGAAGAATTAAAAAATAAAGTATTTGCTTTAAAAAAAAAAAAAGGAAAATCACCTTATGTTTCTTCTTGGAATACATTTATAAGAAATAATTAGAGCAAAATGTAAAAATTAGACTTATAAAACTCTTGAAGGCTAATGCCTAAGAAAATGCTGAAAGGAAATGGTACCATGCTAGAAGGGGAAATATTTAAAATTCAAAATGAGTAAACAGTTAAAGAACACAGAGTTTCTAAACAAGGTGTTTTTTTAAAAAAATATTTTATTTATTATTTTTATGTGTATGTGTGTATTGCCTACATGTAAGTAAGCGCACCCATGTCGTGCAATGCCTGCAGAGGGAAGAAGAGGCTGTTGGATCCCCTGGAACTAGAGTTAGGGACAGTTGTTAGCTGCCATGTGGGTGCTGGGATTTGAACCTGGGTCTTCTGTAAGAACAGTCAGTGTTCTTAACTGCTGAGCCATCTCTCCAGCCCTTGGGATTTTTTTTTTTTTTTTTTTTTGGTAAAACGTCTTGTGTTTACATAGTTGCTAAAGTTTATAATGAAGCAAAACAACTGTTTAATCTGTTGAGTCTAGATACAAGTGGTTAATTTAAAGTAAACTACAAATCTAAATCTTCATAACATATTAGTTCTAATTTGGCAAATTATACTGAATACTAACTAAAAATGTTAATTTAACCAAGTCAACCTTATTTCAAATGCTTTGTGATATGCATACCTTTCACCTCTAGTTTGCCTACTATTCTAAAGTTGGAATAAATAACTAGATTTTTTTTTTGAAAAGGTAAAAATTTTCCCTAAAGATATTTTTCTGTGACATTTTCTCATAAGTATATAATGTGGTAAATATAGTTTCCCTCTCTTATTGTTATTGACATAGTGTAAAAACATTTTAACTCTCCTTCAAGTAAGTAACAGGTTAAATAATTTAAAAACAAAAGCCTTTACAGGACTACAATGTTCTATTAACTATAAACAGAATCTAAGATACTGTAAGCAGTGATTATGAGCTCGAAGAATGCAGAAAGAAGAACGTTCAACAATTTTTCAAGGCTGTAAAGAAGCAGAGTAGTAACTCTTATTCCCTTTTTCCTTGGAATGTAAAACTTTCATTATGAGAAGAAAAGGAAAAATGAAATGCAGAAGAGTCATTAGCTTCTGCAAATGATTAGGAAACAGCTCTGGTATGTGGATTTAAAGTGAACAGTCATGGCTCTTTTGCTTATAAACATTTCCTGAAATGAAACATTTCCAAAATTACAATCTTTTTCTTTTTTTCTTTTCTTTTTTGAGACAGGGTTTCCTTGTATCCCCAGGTATCCTAGAACTCACTATGTAGACCAGGCTGACCTTGAACTCACAGAGATCTACCTGCCTCTGCCTCCCAAGTGCTGGGATTAAAGGCATACACCACCACACCCAGTCAAAATTACTCAAATGTTACTAAGTCTCAAAATTTAATGCTAAAAGTATTATATTTATCTTTAAATGTTATTATGCTTATATGTTGGGAATTTTCTATATCTATATCTACTGATATACTAAATATAAAGAAAAAGTGAGATTGCCACATATATGCTCCTATTTTATCGTTTGATCAGGGCTAATCTGAAACAGAAACTGATTACTGGTAGGAAACGGAATGTCCCCACTCCCCCTTAAAACTGCTAATAAGGTGGAAAGGAATATATATTTTTGTGTAATTATACAACTGTACATGTAAAAATTTTTATTTTTTTAAAAAAATAAAACAGGTATTTTAGGGGGCTGGAGAGATGGCTCAGCAGTTAAGAGCACTGGCTGTTCTTGCATAAGACCTGGGTTCAAATCCTAGCACTCATATGGCAGCTAACAACTGTCCATTACTCCAATTATATCCTCCAAGGGCACTGCATGACATAGGTGCACTTACACACACACAGGCATACACATAAAATAAAAATAAATAAACCATGTATTTAAAAAAACCCTTATATTTAAATGCTGTTAAAATAATGGATGATGATGCCAGGCATGGTGGCGCATGCTTTTAGTTTAGCACTCAGGATGCAGAGGCAGGGGGATCTCTGTAAGTTCAAGGCCAGCCTGGTCTACATAGTGAGTTCTAGGCCAGCTGTGGTTACAGGGAGACCCTGTCTCAAAAAGACAAAAAACAAACAAAAAAACAAAAAACAAAAACAAATGTTCCTTTTTAGTAGTTATACCTTTAATGATAACAGCAGGTTAAATTTTTATTGCTTTTATGCTTGCTCTAAAGATAGTGTAGTTTTTTCTTTATTTTTTTCCTATTATCTTAGATTTCTAATAAGCAAAATAAAAGCTAATTATAAAAACAGGTACCTAAGTAACTTAGAACTTTGTTAGGGTTAACTTATAAAAAATCAATTTAATTCCATCAATATTATGAAGCACACACTGTGTCGGCATTATGTTAGCAGACGTGAGCATTACATATTTCATGAATAATTAAAGATGAATGCATCTACTATTACATGAAAGAAGTACATTGTACCTGGATTAGATGAGGCAATGCTTTTAGTGTAAGGCAAAACCAAATTCCCAGTTTGCATGGAAGCAAATCATGCCACTGTGGTTTTATCAGCAATCTAAAGTGGGGGGGGGGGGGGGCAAACAACAAAACAAATCAGCAAAATAGAGAAAGTTGAGAAACAAAATATTTTAAGCGATTATGAATTCTTTCTGAAAACTTACTTAAATAAAAAAATGAAGAATGTATTCAATAAAATACTTAAGACAGTTATCACTTAATCTGATTTAATCTCTTATAAAATGCAGTAGTTACAAGAAATGCAATATGAATAACGAGTATGGGAATCCAAGTTGTAAAATTTGGGTGAAGGAGGTCCCTAATCAAGCTGTATAGATAAAGAAAAATTGGAGGGGAGGGGAGGGGATGGATTTAATCAACACACATTAGATGTATGTATAAAATTCTCAATAAAAAGATATAAAAAAAACCCACCTCTTTTTAACCTGGGCTTTCATCACTTCTATAAAATGAATTCTTAAACCTTATGATAACTTTGTCTATAAAAGACTGACCATTATTAAGTGTTCCCAAGTGCTGACAACCAGATATGAAGACAGAAGCATAAACAACCAATGCAGAGAGATGAATGACATTTGCAGTTTGCTGAAGCATTATTCACTGATGTCATCAGTCAGGATGGAAGACAGGCAGTCGAGTCTGATCTCCATCTCACTCTCATCTAAGACCTGCCCTGCTGTGTGAACTATTTTAACCCTTTATTTCTTTCCATGAATCAATGAAAGAAACAGTGGCATCCTGAGTGTACTGCATGTCACTCACTCAACTCTACTTACTGTCACTTCAGTGCAAAAAAGCATTCTGTTTCAAAAGTTCAGTATAAAAATTTCAAACTAGAGAAAAACCTCTAAGAATTCTGCTTAAGATTAAAATTTGTCTTGTAAAGTATGGCACACTAGTCTCTATAAACCTAAAACAGATGTGACAGTGTATCTGAAATGGACAGGCATAGGATGTTGAATCATATTAAGACATTTTAAAAAGTTTTAATTAGGTAATATCTTTGTATCTCTCACCTTTCATTTTTTTCAGAAGCACCAAGTTTTGATACATCCACACTCTTGCTGCCTGTCTTTTTCTTCTTTTCTCTCTTTTTTCTACCAAGCAGTTCATCCTTAAAATGGAAAGAATGATGGTTACCATTTATCTTTAACACATATGCTTCAAGTGTTACCAAGACTCTTTCGTGAAGGGTGAACACTAGAAGAACATTTATGCAAATGTATGATCAAGTAAAATCATCATTCTTTCACAGTAACTGTTGCCATGGTATCCAGGCCTTAAACACACAGGAAGTTCGGTACTGTCAGTCATGTGCATCTCCATAGCAATCAAAGTTTTCTAAGAAAGCATTCAATTTACTTTTTATTATTCATGCAACTTTAATAATGGTACTTTAAAAGGAATGAGTAAATACACACTAATTCATGAATGTTTATAAATATGTTTATCTTTAGCATATAAATAAAAACCCATAGCAGGATAAACTATATTGCATATTAGAACAAGAAAAGTGTAATAAGTCTTTTAACTAACCAAAGTTATAAAGTATATTCATCTTAAATCTTATTTAATGTTTTCAAAGTAATCATATTATATAAGTAAATGGTCTTTGACAAAAAAGTTATGGAGTCAAGTACATTAAAAAATTCTATTTAATAGGTGCTAATTAGAATATGACTCTACTCTCTAATTTTCAGCTACATATTGAAACTTTATGAAGTTTTAAAGAAACTGAAATGCTATATATTTTTCAAAGAAGGATTTTTAAAAAGTTCATGTGTTCTCCTTGGCTTAAAAATAAACCAAGAAACTACTGAGAACAAAACTATTAGAATAAAGTGTCATGTAGAAAAACACATTTACAACATTGAGAAATAAATGTCTGGAATTCTATTTAAAATAAAGGAGGCTAGGTCACTTATTTATTACCAATACTTACCAGCTGTTTTTCCAGGTAGATTGACCACACCACAGCATAGTGACCCACTGTGAGAATAATGAACAACAGTAATGCCAGCTCGGCATTGCTCATTTTTCTCACCCGTCTGTAGTAGAATACGGGCTGTCGCCAATCTGGAAGTCCATTGATCAGAATATCATCATACCTACAGCAGCAAATAAAAGTTTTCACAGGGAGTTTAAGATAAAGCAAAACTAAAACAAAATAAAATAAAAACTTTATTTGTACCTATGCTTAAGAAGAAGGAAAAGAATTTCAAAGATATGTAATAGTAATGTAGCTTTACCAGTGTTGCAGTGCCTAGTAAATTCAAAGCACTGTTTGTGGTTTCAGAAATGACAATCCTCAGAAGACCCACAGTGGTAATACAGTGGATGCCAGATCTCATGTTTTACAGCACCCACTGATATGAGTCTTGGAATGACATCTACATTAAAGGAGCTGCAGTGTGCCCTATCTGTCTATACTGTCTATAGCAAATTCTCTACCATAGAAATCACCAACAAAGGGCAGGACCTCAAAGGGGAAAAAGAAATCAAATCAGAGCTATATGAATAGCGTATTATTCAAATGAATTAATTGATTCAACTCAGGATTAACTTTTAGGCAGCATTTTTATTTCTACCTTCACCATAATGGATGAATGTGTTGAAATACCTTATAGATGTTATTTTATCAAAGCCTCTCAATGACATAAAGCTAAATAAAATGAGTGCCTTTTGATTTTGCAGAGCTCATGTTCCTTTTAAAAAACAAACAGATCCCAAATTAGAAAAAAAGATGAAAACAACATATGTCAGAGTCTGCAATAAAAATATTTACTTGTAAACACTGAGGATGCAGTTTCCTCACTGGTGGCTTTTGATGGAAGAAAAGAACGTTAATAAGGAACAGCTTCCCTTGTAATGCATTTAATCATCATTCTTTGTACTACCAGGCTAAAAACATTGTTTTAAAATAAAAAATTAACTCAATTTAAATTTACCTGTCAGTTACTGAGGCAAACATTTTTAAGGTTAAAAATAAGGAGTAACATTTATGATTGTAAAACTCAAAATGATCGCACACACTATATGCACAACACACACAACCTGTTAATCTTAATTGAACACAACTCATTAAATATTCTAATCACACTATTTCCAGAATTAAACCTTCACTGAAAGGCCTAATTTGGTGCAACACATTGACCAAAATATTTTAATTAAAAATATTCTGAGTTAGTCGCAGGCCTAATTACAGGAATAGAAATAGGGCCTATATTGTCAGGCAGGTCAGCAGAGCTCAGTAGTAGGTTTTTCTCAAGTAAATTGACCGATCTAGGAATAATAGCGCAGCTGCTAAACTGCCAGTCTTGACATGTAAATCAATTTAAATGCAACAACTGCAGTGGCTACTTTGATGGTTATTAAATTGATACCTTGGAGATATGCTAAAAAAAAAGCAGAGGTTTATTATGGGAAACTTTTTTTTTCAATAGAAAAATACTGGTTATTAATATAAAATATATTTTATTAGCTAATCTTTAAAAACCTGACTTTTAAATCAACTTTAGTTATTAATACTACTAGATCAGAATAACCAAATAGTAAAGAAGGTGATATTTATAAAAGTCAAATTACAACATGGCTTCGTAGTGACAGGGCCACACAAAATTTGGTATTAAATACTTTTTCAGTATTTGTACCATTTCTTAAATGTTTATTTCAAGATATATTATGGATATAATATATAAGATATATCATGACTTCCTAAAAAACTTACTTCTGTCTTCAAATTTTGTATTTAAATCTATCTTTTAAAAACTTGCTCATTTTAATTTACTGAAGTAAAAAGGTTTCAATTAGTATACACAATATCACACATTCAAATGAAGTCCTATGTTTATTCTAAATCTAATTCTGCTTCAGAGTTCTTGAGGAGAAATAAAAGTAATTAAAAATCATTATTTTCAGTAAATCTCTCCCATAGGATAACTTTTAAAAAGAATGGGCATTAATAAAAATATGAGAAAGTGGAGATGACTCTGTGCTGGCATTAATAAAAGTGTTAAAATTGCTTTGGACATAAACTGTTTTGGAAGAAAGCATATTTGGACTCATAACTGAGAATCTTCTATCAAATATTTCATCACTATCACTGTTAAAAACTACCATTTTATCACACATATAAACTGTATGTAATGTACAACCAAATTCAAATGCATGGAACACATTAAGCACCAGATATTTACTAGGCTACGTCTGCCACTCTAAACAACAGTGCCCAAGGATTAAGCGTGCAGTCAATGCTCTATTGATTTTACTATCAATGAACATTATGGCTCACACGACTGGCCATTTGAAGGGAAGATAGCTTCTATTATAGTTCACCTTTTAGAATGTATGCTGGTAAAAGATAAATTACTACCTTCCTGGTGAAACACAGAAAAGACAAAAACACTTCTTAAAATACACACACTTTTAATAAGTTATTTAAGAAAAACATTGTGTTGACAACACAAAATTTAAAAACATCACTTTATTATGCTTTTTTATGTTTAAATACATAACTGCTAAAATGCTCTCTGAGTCTGATACAAACTATTCTAAACTATGCATTAAAACCAGATTAAGAATGCACAAATATATAAATGTGGTTTGTTACACAGAAGCAAGTCTATATTATAAAAAAAAAATCACTAATGCAAAAAAAAATCATATGAACTATAAAGGCATTTTCTTGAAATTTAAAACACTGATTTTCTACATATTTAACTTAGCATATGTTTACTTCATTTGATTTTTGAAAATGTACATAATAAACATAAAATAATGGTTGCATAATCATTATTAAGTTCCATACTGGAACCCATAATTTATCACATATACTTAATCTAATATTAAAATAAATACTGGAAAACAAATCAAAATTTTAATTACCAGCAGAAAACATTTAGTTAAAAATAAAAACAAAAATCACAAATATATAATCAAAATGAAAATTTTAGTAGTATGAAAATGAAGAAATAATTCCAGCATGTGTCAAAACTATGAATTTCCTATCATATAAAGCTTAAAAAACAACACAGTCTTCACTCGGGTCATATTTAAAGCTCTCCAATACAGAAATCATAAGCCAGAAACAAGACTAAATTAACTGCTCTCATATTTTTAAAAATATTTACGTATGTATTGGCCAAAAATCATGGCACACAGCATTTTTTATAAGGTATCTTGTATCTCTAATTTAGGGAAGATGCTAACTTTAATTTGAACATGTCTGTAATCAAATTCACCACGAATGTGTAATGGATAAACATTTTAGATGATTAAGGTTAATGCTATATTTTAAACTGTATTTGCATATAAAACATGGTTTTATTTGGTAAATTAGAAACAATTCTTTACAAGTGTAATCTAAATAAAAGAGACAAAAGAAATTTTAAATTGTACAATTAGATTAACAGAAATATTATTTCAAATTTAGAATATATTTTAAACAAAAGTAAATATGTTACTATTATTAGAATGTAATCTAGTCCACATATGTAGCAGCTGGCACTCAGAACTTTAGGTAATACTCTGGGAACCTGTACAGAAACTGATGTTGGAACACAGACAGGCTGCAAGTCCCTTAAGTTAGCAAGCTACAGAGATCAGGAAAGGCTGCTATGCTAAAGTTCCTTAAACTAACCAGGAAAACCTGTTAATTCCATGCTATAAAATCTATGCCTTTGAGGGATGGAGAAGTTTAACAGTTTTTCAAATGTTCTCCTAGGAATCTACTCAAAAAACAAAATCCATGTCCAAGCAAAGGCTTTTATGTGAATGTTCATAGCATCATTGCTTACCAATGAAAAGCATTAAAAATCCATAAGACCATCAAATGGTGAGTGGATAAGCAAAAATGGTATAGCTACACAATGGAATAGTATTCAGTAAAAAAAAAAAAAAAAAAAAAAAAGAAGTCAGATGTGAAAGACTGCATGCTGTATGATTTTGTTTATAAGAAATGTACAGAAAAGGCAAATTATAAACACACTCAACAGATCTATGATTGCTTGGGGCTGGAGCTCATAGTGAGAACTGCCTACAAATGGATTTGAGGGACATTTTTGAAGAATGCAAATGTTCAAAAAGCAGGTGACAGTGATAGTATGTACAATTCTGTACATTTATTAAACATCACTAAATTGTATACTTAAAGCAGGTGATTTCTATAATATACAATTTTACCCAAATAAGGCTGTTAAAACTGTCTTTTTCTTAAGAAAAAAATGGTTATTCCACTTGCTAATTTATTTACTGTATTCCCTTTACTACCAAAATATAAATAATGTATCTGATTTTAGTGAAAGCACAATTACATGTATGAAAAATAAGCAGGAAACATATCTATGACCATTTTTCTCAAACTGTAAATGCCCACAAGGTTACACTTTTAAAGTCACTTGTTCAGTGAATATTTATGATGAACAGTTGTGTCAGCAAAAGTTATTTTGTATAAGATACTGTTTTGTCTTTCATGAGTTTGGAGCCTCACTTACAAAGCCCTGTAGAGCCTTCTTTCTCCTAGATGTCTAAATGCTCCCAAGTCACCTGGCCTCAGGCACAAGCTTTAGAGGAGTGATTCTCAGCTTGATTAGTTAAGATTTTTGCCTCAAGGAAAACCAGTTACCAAAGAGTTACTTGTGCCTCTAGGGGTATAAATACTACAGATGTTTGTGTAACTGTCAGGTCCATTTTTTCCTACTAACACGCTAAAGTAATGCAGAGGGAACTAATCCTAGAGTGATAATGTCAGGAGGAGTCTATGTTAATACAGAAACAACTGACAAGAAAGAAGTAATCTGCTCTGAAAAGATAGAAATAATTTTAGTAATTGAAAGAAATTATTACAAAGTTTACTGATTTCTAAGATAATGACCAGCAAAAAGACAAAATTTGACGCTAAAGATGTTGGAAGAAAAAAAGCAAGTTATCTTTACAAATGCATTCTTGTGTGAAACAAAACTAGGGGTTCACTAAAGGAAATCAAGTAGAAAATACGCACAGAATGACCAATACTTCTTTCAACACACTTTATAGGACTCTTTCAACATGATAGATTATCTCAAACCAGAGGAATGTCTGCTCTGGTACCTGGACCAATGCCAATCCTTGTTATAAAGCAAAGAAAGTTTAAGAGAGTGTTGAATCACTGCTCTACAATCTGATGAACTGAGGTATTCAAACTAAACAGTAAGGATGAGAACTAGGAGCAGTGGCTAGCCACTTTAGGTTGTAGAATAACTCCAGATGGGCTGTTTGAAGCAAAATTTAGAATGTCACATAGCATAATTCTGGGGGTTGTCTTTAAGATGCTTTAGACTCACAGACATTTAGGCTGGCTTGAGCATAAATCCCAAATATCTGGGTATTTTGCTAATGTACTCTTTTACTGAACAGCAACATTTTCAAACTTCCACTATTATCTCATGAAATCAACTTTTTGGGACCACAATCAGCATTATTGCTGTTTAGTTTATTTGTTTTTTAAAGAATAATTAGCCCAGAAGAGAAAAATCAGTTTGTGTGATCTGCAATAAATATTTTGGAAACTTTTATTTCAGTTGTGTGTGCATCCTGAAGGATGATTTAAAATGTTTCTTACTATAGATCTTAAACTTTGAGAGACCCCACAACTGGATCTACATTCCACACATTCTGCAGTAGAGGAAAGGGGCCTCTGGGATCTCCTGTGAGTCACTGACCCTATAAACCACTACCTAGGGACATTAATGCTCTTCTGAAACAGGCACAGGAAAGTCTGATTGAGGGGCTGCCTCTACTGAGGTTTTATCAGAGACCTGAATCACTGAAACAGAGTACAGATAAGGGAAAGAAGCAAAAGAAATGAGGAAGAGATGAGCATTTTTCTTCCACTCACATCTACAGCTCATCCAACTCTATTCTTACAACTTGGGTTATTCGGGAAGTGAAGAAACATCAGGAAAGTATACTAATGTGGCTACTACTAAAAGGATAATTTAAAACATTTAAGGAAGAAGGGGGCATAGAGACAGTGGGACCACCAATTATAGATAGGAGTCATTAATGACACATCGCAAAGAATGGACATTTGGTTGAAGTCAAGTAGTACTTGTTATTTCCAAGGACATGAACACCTATGCAAAAAACTTGTTCTAATGAAGCAAAACTTGCTAACGTTATGACTCATGATCCTAGTCTTTAAGTAGTGAATCAACCTAGTGATTCGCTAGTGCAATAAAAATGAACTCTGTTCTAAACATAGATTTGTAAATATATGTTTCTTAGAAGAAACAAAAACCAATTAAATGAGACGTAATTCTTTCCTTTTAAAAGCTGTAGCATGAAAATTTCCCATCTTAATTAAAAATTCAAATCAACACTCACCTCTGCCTTCTTTCATCATCCTTTAAAACTTCATAAATGGCCACCAACTAAAATAGAAGCATTATTTTAAAGTAAAAATACTTTCAACGATCAGAAATCACAGAGGAGGCAAAGGCTCTATAATGCGCATGCAGAGAACCCTATGTGCCCGTATATGTAACAAACAGTCAAAATCTTAATTATAAGCAACATTTTGTATTTTTGGAAGTACCTTACAAAATTTAAAAAATATCTGATACTAAAATGAATTTTTGTGAAAGATGCAAAAGTAATAATTGACTTAAAACCTATTTTAAGAGCAAGAACTATAATTTTGACAAGAAAATTATGACAATTATGAGCCTCCAACAACTTAGAAATTCTAACAAAATGTCGGTAAAGTATTACACTGAAAAAAACTAATAAAAATCTAAATGTCATATACTTAGACTATTTCATGTTCAAGTGAAAATATTCTATATGTAAGTTAATATATCTATCATAAACATAATACGACTGTCACTATGTATTTACATATTTATATATATATTAAAAATTAACATTTCACTTACTTGTCTGAACTGAGTTTCTGCATTTGCATCTTTGTTCTTGTCTGGATGTAAAGTTAGTGAAAGCTTACGATACGCTTTTCTGATGTCTGCAGATGAAGCATCCTGGATTGGTAGGGGGAGGGGGAAAAATACAAAGCAAACTTTGTCAGAAAGAGAAATTCCCAGAACCTTATTAAGATCTGAGAAGACAGCCAACCAAGTGCAAGACCCCGGGCAATGTAATTTGAGCAATCAGCTTAACAACCACGCTCTGCAGCTAGCCTGGCCCACATGACTGAACAATTATTCAATCTAATTTGGATCTCTTCTTAACTTTTCATTACCATAGAGTCATTTAAAGAAGACAGCATTTGGCAAAACTTTTCAAACACTTGCTTCCCTAAAATTAACCAATAAATCTTTTTCAGTAATTAAGAGATCAAAAAGAAACAAATTAAAAATTAATACATCTGTGTGCCTTCAAAGAAGGTCTTTATATATCTGAGAATCTTAAAACCAGTTTCTGAATCCCAGGTTTATCATGTATAGTTTCTTTACTATAAGTTATTTATATTTAATTTACCATCCAGCAACAACTTACAAAATCTCAACTTTACATGTCAAAAAAAAACCCAAAAGTGTATTTTAAGAGAGTTAAATTTGTATTTGTCCAAAAATAGCTGTAATTTATATAGTTTTGTATATTGTATTTAACATTTTTTAGTATTTTAAACTGAATTTTCACCATTGTACAGATTCCTCAGTCTGGTTTGGACAAACAAATTTGCCCATTATCCATGAATTACTAATACAGTTTAAATATGTACAAGATCATAATAGTTCAGTAATTTAGATTAGGTGAATGTTAAAATTATATGCAATCAGGGGAACAGGAAGAGTAGAAATAATGCAAATACAACACTCATGTACAAAACTGTCAAAAAATTATATTTAAAAAGCTGTATGTAATCAAAAGCAATTTGAACAAAAATATGTGATCTTGTGTACACAGGTAAGAAAACAGCATCTACATGGAGAGAATAAATACATATCAATAACAAAGACACTATCAAATTAGGTTTAAAACTTCATCTCTGGGGGCTGGAGAGATGGCTCAATGGTTAAGAGCACTGACTGCTCTTAGAGAGGATCCGGGTTCGATGCCCAGCATCCACATGGCGGCTATGAACTGTCTGTCCTTAACTCCAGTTCCAGGGGAATCCGACGCCCTCTTCTGACCTCCGCGGAATTGCATGACATGGGTGCACTCACATACATGCAGGCAATACACTCATACACATAAAGTAAAAATAATAAAATATATTAAAAGACTTCATCTCTGCTGTATTTAAAAACATTCTTGAGGCAAAATGATAAAAAAGCTGCCTATTAAGTTTTGTTTGACAGTTATTTATCGAGAGAGAGAGAGAGAGAGAGAGAGAGAGAGAGAGAGAGAGAAGAGAGAGAAGAAGAAGAAAGAGAGAAAGCAAGCAAGCAAGCAGCTACAATTAGTCTGTCAAGCTTTCATCTAGAAGCCACTACTTTCCGCCCCGCAAGTCTCTGGGGGCTTGTTGCTTCAGGCTGGTATGCTATCCTAGCTATGAATACTTTGGTGACTTATGGAATGCTGAGGAGCCATAGAATCAAGAGAGTAAATTTTGCAGGTGATATGTTTGCATTTTTTCCATTTTAAATTTGCTTAGGGAAACTGATGTGCTGCTTCCCACATTAGACTATAGGTAATGTATACTAGAAATTGGTGGTTGTTTAATGGAAATGTGTAATGAATCATTCTGTCATGCAAAAAGTTCAAGTGTCATGAATAATCATTCTCTACTTGGGATTTTAAATTTAATTATATTATAATACAAATATATCAGATAAATCCCAAAAGTAGACTGCTTATAAAATATAAGGATATATTTAGTATAAAATCATGTTCAGCACATAACACCTATGACTTTTTTGAAAATAAAAATGACTATTAGTTACTCAAGGCATTTCCTTGCTTCTGTCTTGCCATTCTGATCCCAATCCTCCAATTTTCTGCCACAGTATGTACTCCAAATATAAAATGGCCCAATGGTTCTCCTGTTTCAACACCTTCAGAAGTTACCAAGAGCCTTCATTAACTGTGTTTTCCCATCTCTTAGCTTTATCTCCAAACCATGTCAGTCTCTCACTGGATTCAGAGATCATTGTGTTTAGTAGGTATAACCTCAGGTTCTTGTTTTTCATTCAATTACAAAAACAGACAAGGAGTTGGCTTCTCAGGCTACACACAAACACTGGGGATTTTCCTCTTGAAATTCTACCTAGCAGAGTTACTTCACCGATAAGCTCTATCATAGTGGATATGTGGATATGGATTTTCAAACTGTCTAAAAAGACATCCTCTAGATAAGTTGTACATTAATGTAACTTACATATTATTTAATGTGAGGCATTTAATCAATATTTATTTTGACCACATACCAAACCTGTTGTGTAAGTACAGTGATTATTGGGCCCATTTTACAAGAAAGGCAGGGAGAGGTTTAAGTAATATGTTCAAATTCATACTGCTTGCACGCAGATGCAAACAGAATACAAAAAATGTTACTTCAGAATCAGATCTCTCTATGTTGACTGCTTAACTTCAGATCTGAGCTTAAATTCATAGAGGGAGGAAGCTTTGGGAAGGCAGTGAGAGTAACTGCTACTTTCTTATTACCTGATAAATACAGGGAACATGCTCATCCACAGAACCATAATGTGAGCATGCCCAAGTGAAGCTCAGTTTCTTCCTCTTGTGGTTGGAGCCTTTTGAGGCGAGGTCTCACTGTGTTGCCCAGGCTGTCCTCAAACCCCTGAGCTCAAGTGATCCTCCTGACTCAGTCTCTTGAATAGCTGCGAATATAGTCAAATACCACCCAGCACCAAACTACTCCCAATTGATCTTTTAAAGATAAAGACTCTGATATGTGCTGACTTCTCAAAAACATTTTATGTTATATTCTATTAGAGACATGAGACGTGAGTTCAGACCACTCATCTCTTCGATTCAGCAGAACAGACCTTTTATATCTTTGGCTTATAGAGCAGTTTTTGACAGGGCTATGTGCTAGTTGACCATCTTCAACACTGCTGATATCAGGAAATCTACCGGATTAACTTGCCATGATTCTACTCCTTCTACATGTGATATAGTTCAATGCAAGCAAAATATGAATTACCTTAACACTTGGATAGCCTCTGCAAAGAAGAGACATATTGTCACTATTAAAAATTTTTTTTGAATATAATACATGCTCATCAAAGTTGAACAATGTGATGAAATGCAATAAAAATGGCAGGATAGAAAACTCTAAGGGCTACCCTCCACAGAAACCTGGCAAAATTGTCAGAATCAACTTTATCTGAACTCTGGAAACCAAAGTCTATGCTCCAGGTAAGCACTTAAGAGTCTTCACTGTGCTGACTGTCAGTAAGGTGCTGAAGATGCCAGCCCAAGTTCTTGGTGTGCACTCTTGGCACAGGAAGCAGCACAGCTGACCTTGCTCTCAGAGCTACAGATGTGTTGACCTGTCTCTCTGTTCTTGACATTTTAAAGAGTCTGCTTTTATTTGATCAAGTGTAGAACTCTGCTGGATTTGTCAATAGCATTTAAAGAGGGCCAGTGAGATGGTTAAGTGGGTAAAGACCCTTGTGGCCAAGCCTGAACCACCCGAGTGTGAACCCTAGAATCCCCACGGTAAAAGGAGCGAACTGACTACTTTAAGTTATCCCCTGACCTCCACAAGTGTGCTGTAGTACACACATGCCCACACATGTACACACAGACACATAAAATAAATAAAAGTTTATTTATTTATAAAAAATGTAAAAAAATTTTTAAAGGAAAACTGAAGTAGGCAAAGGAGAATTGTCAGGTCAAATAATGGAAAATCACAAAACTTAGGAAGAAAGAGTGAGGAGTGAGATATTCCAGGGAATGTCTAAAACACTCCTTCACATTCCTAGGAAACTGGAAGCCCAGAGCAGAGCACTAGCTCAGAAAGAAGAGAGAAGGCTCTAAAGTCTAACCTTTGGTGAATCTAAGTTCTAAATACAGAGGAAGTGAAGGCTAAGAAAGAGTTGTAAACTATTCAGCTGAACATGGAAAGCATGGTCCAACATATATACAGAGCTCACTGGCAATGACTGGAATGTCTGTCATCTCTCTTCTCTTCCTCTTCCTCTCTTTTTCTTTGTCCTCCCCTGTCCAAGTATGTAAGAGAAATCTGCCAAATTATTAGCTAACCCTAATCTAAGCAGAATCCAATGGCTACACACAGTCAAGAATGGACGTTTTATAAAATTGGAAACAGCACAAACCAGCTGGCGTGGTGGCACACATCTTTAGTCCCAACACTCAGGAGGCAGAGGCAGGTGAATCTCTGTGTGTTCAAGGCCAGCCTGGTCTATATAGTGAGCTCCAGGCCAGTTGGTGCTACAGGGAGACCCTGTCTCAAAAAGACCAAAAAGAAAGAAAAGAAAGAAAGAGGGAGGGAGGGAGGGAGGGAGGGAGGGAGGGAGGAAGGAAGGAAGCAAGGAAGGAAGGAAGGAAGAAAAGAAAACAAACCACAACAAGTAATATAAACAAACTCTGGGGAGGTGGGAATATAATTGCCATGTCATATATTTAAAATGTCTACTATCAGCAGGCGTGGTGGCATACACGTTTAATCCCAGCACTCTGGAGGCAGGGGCAGGCGGATCTCCGTGAGTTCAAGGCCAGCCTGGTCTCCATTAGTGAATCCAGGCCAGCTGAGGCTACAGGGAGA
Organism: Nannospalax galili; assembly: GCF_000622305.1. Taxonomy (NCBI): domain Eukaryota; kingdom Metazoa; phylum Chordata; class Mammalia; order Rodentia; family Spalacidae; genus Nannospalax; species Nannospalax galili. Next base: position 828,145 of record NW_008336953.1, read on the forward strand.
CCTTGTCTCAAAAAGGCCAATAAATAAATAAACAAATAAATAAGTAAATAAATGTAAAATAAAATGTCTACTATCACAGACACACAAAAAAATGATAAGCTGGGCATGGTGGTACACACCTTTAACCCTAGCACTCAGGAGGCAGAGGCAGGCAGTTTCTGTATGACCAGCCCATTCTATATAGTGAGTTCCAGGCCAGCTGGGGCTACAGGGAGATCCTACTGCAAAAAAGACCAAACAAACAAACAAAAAAAAACCAAACCCCCCCCCCCCAAAAAAAAAAAAAGAAAATCAAACAAACAACCCCCCCCCCAACACACACACAGAAACAAACTGATAAAGCATGAAAAGAAAGAGGAAAGTTTGTTTGGTATACAGATAAAGTGTAAACATCTGACCTACTAGACAAAGCTTTTTTTGGTTTGTTTTTAATTTTATTTAATAACCACATAGTTAGTAGAAGCATTTCATTACAACAGCATTGACATAGTAACAGTTTCCAGAGCAAAGATGCATCTCTTTCAAAATTGGATGTAATTTTTAGGTTCACAATGTTGAATTAATACAGTTATACATTATTGTACTCAGTATAAACCCTATAAGACATAAAATTGAATGAGGTTTTAGCCTTTAAAAAAGATCTCCCTTTCATTTTAAAATATACTGTTTCCTTCAGAAAAACTCATTTTTAATGCTAGT
>NW_008336953.1:828871-830319 GCF_000622305.1 Nannospalax galili
GTTTTAGAGTATACTGTTTCATACAGAAAAACTCATTTTTAATGCAAATAACACTTAGATGTTTGCACATGCGTCTCTAATCTCTGTATATCTGATTATTACTAGTCACAATCAGTTACTTTTTTGCATCCTTGGCACCTGAACATGGATATAAATTCATCAGGTGGATTTCGACAGTAATGTTTTTCATATCTACTAATTAACATGAAGCAAATTTTTATGCTTCTTCCTCAAATATAACTCATTTTTTAAATTGATTTTTTTTTGTGTATTTCATACAGAACCTCCCAAACAATCTTATTCATCTTTATACCCGCATCCCAAATGGCACCCTCCCATAGTCTCCCCCACAATCCCTGCCACTGGAGCCCATATACTCTGTCATCCGTGTTACTGTCCCCTGTGTTGTCAGTGTCCCCAGCTGTTCCCCAGTGCTAGGCCATCTGTTGAGTCTATCAGCCTATCTAGAGTCCCTTGTTTTAGGAAGATCAGCTTTTCCTCATCTAGCAGCAATCAGGTGCCAATATTCCTTTAGATAAGATTGGGGTTTGCTGTTCATTTTCTGAGTTCCAAGCTGGGTTACTGTCTGGGAGTCTCTTGGGCCACCCTGGCCAACAACTCAAAGGAAGTTATGTCCTGTCTGGCATTGTTTCTTGTTATGTAGCCTTTAGCTATGTACATAGACTCTTAAAGAAATACACTGATCACTTTAATCTTTGGTTAGACTTTCCTTTCGGGTGTTTAAGACCATACAGTTGGCCCAAATAAGCCAATTTTTTTTATTTTTAAGGTAATTTGAGGATCTGTTCCTCAGGGGTCACGTGGGCTTGGGAGGAGCCTCTGGCTCCGTTCTTTTACTAGTTCCATCTATGTGAAGATAAGTCAAAGGTCTTGCTCGACTATGGCTGGCTTCACTTGGAAGCATGGAGGAAATGTTTGCTGTTTGTTGACCCTCCTCTTTGTAGACTGGACACTTATTCAAGTCCATCTGGTGGTCTCTACATGGCATCCTTGATTAAGAGGAGAGGTGACTCACCACAGTTACAGGACATTTTGAGAGATGTTCCATAATCCCTTGGAACTTAGTTGACCTTGGAGGGCAAGGGGCAAAAACTGTCCTTTAAGTCCCTCTGACCAGATTAGTATAGACCTCAAAGTATGGCTGTTAAACATCCAAGAAGGTTGGTTCCACCAGTCTGGTCCTTTTAATTACCATGCGTTATGTAGATAAAGCTTGGGCAATAACCAAATATTCTCAGATAAACTTTGATTAGACATATTTTTTGTTCCTTGAACTAGCTATATGTATAATTTGTCAGTGGGTTGTTGGACTAATATGGTTCCCTCTGGTTTATTTATTTATTTATTTATTTATTGGCCTTTTTGAGATAGGGTCTCCCTGCAGCCCCAGCTGTCCTGGAACTCACTATGTAGACCAGGCTGGCCTT
>NW_008336953.1:832452-855649 GCF_000622305.1 Nannospalax galili
CCCCTTTAATCTTTGGTTATACTTTCCTTTTGGGTGTTTAAGGCCATACAGTTGGTCCAGATAAACTGATTTATTTTTACTCTTAAGGTCATTTGAGGATCTGTTCCTCAGGGGTCACATGGGCTTGGGAGGAGCCCCTGGATCCTTTCTTTTACCAGTTCCGCCTATGTGAAGATAAGTCAAAGGTCCTGCTTATTTTTAATAACAATCAAAAAATTACCAAGGAAATAGACTTAATAATGTAAACCAATGAGAAATGCTAGCAGTCTATAAAACATTCTACCCAGTAACAGTAGAAAGCACATTTATCTCAAGTATATATGAAACATTTTCCAGAATAGACCATATGCTAGGCTACAAAAAGAATCTAAGTACATTTAGGAAGACTGAAATCTTAGTAAGTATATTCTCTGAATAAAATAGAAGGAAATAAAAAAAAAATCAGTGATAGAGGAAATTTAGAAAATTCACAAATACATGGAAATTAAATAGCAAACCCTTATTCAACTCAAAGAATAAAGCAAAAAAGATACTAGAAAATAAAAAGTGCTGTTAAATATGTGTCTCCCCTATAAGAAACCTGGTATCTGGGGAAAGCAAGATGGTTCACAGGACAAAGGGCTTGTTGCTAAGCCTGACAACCTGAGTTTGATCCCTGGGACCTACATGGTGGGAGGAGAGAACTGATTCCCCCAAGCTGTCCTGACCTCCATTCATGTACAGTATGCACACATCCACATACCCATACACACAAAATAAAAATATGAGATTAAAGATAAATTTATAGGAAGTGTTAGAAAACCATTCTCAGTAAAAGATCAGAAAATTGTGTTGTAGAATACAACAGAAAAGCTTCAGAGAAACTTGTCCCTTATGTTTAGAATGCCTAAGACCCACAGAAGAGTATCCATAAACTATCAGAATTTTATCATGGCAGTAGACTTTTGTACTGATGACTTAAGAAAGATTTTTTACTCATTAATGTTAAAGGTTAATTATGATTCTTTTTCATCTTGTGGGGCTTTGCTTTTATTTTTGTTGTCTGTTTTGTTGTTGTTTGAGACAGTCTCTTGTAGCCCAAGCAGGCCCTGGACTTCTGATCCACTTGCTCTAGTCTTGAGTATTGCTAGGATTACAGGCATGTAATGCCCTGGGTAAGCAGTGCTGGGGATCAAGCCCAGAGCTTTGTGTAGGCTTGGTAAATACCCTATCAACTTAGCTATGTCCCAAGTTCATGTTGTTTTTTGTTTTTTTGGAGACATGGTCTCCCTTATAGCCTCAGCTGACCTGGAACTCATTATATAGACCAGGCTGGCCTTGAACTCACAGAGATGATCTGCCTGCCCTCCAGAGTGCTGGGATTAAAGGCATGTGCCACCTTGCCCGGCATGTTTTTGTTTTTTGGAGACAGTTCACGCAGCCCAAGCTGGCCTTGAATTTACTACGTAGAGAAGATGGTCTTGAACTCTTGATCCTCCTGCTTCCACCTTCATGGTGCTGGAATTACAAATGTACACAACTACACTCAAGTATAATAATTATTTTTCTAATTTAAGAATACTGAGTATTAGCCGGGAGTGGTGCATGCCTTTAATTCCAGCACTCAAGAGGCAGAGGCAGGCGGATCTCTGTGAGTTCAAGGCTAGCCTGATATACATAGTGAGTTCCAGGCTATCTGGAGCTACGGAGAGACTCTGTCTCAAAAAGACAAAAAAAAAAAAAAAAAAAAAAAAAAAAGATTACTGAGTATTAAGAAGGATGAAATAAAATTATGCTATTTATTTTTTAATAAGCAAAAAATAAATCACTAAGAAAATTATGAAATACTTTGACATGAATGAAAAGCAAGGCAAAACTTAGGATGCAGTAAAAGCCATATTCACAAGAAAATTTACAGCTAGATTTTTTTTTTTTTTTTGTCTTTTTGAGACAGGGTCTCCCTGTAACCCCAGGGAGAAAGGGGGAGGCTGGAGACACGGCTTAGCGGTTAAGACCACTGACTGTTTCTGCAGAAGACCCAGGTTCAAATCCCAATACCCACAGGGCAGCTAACAACTGTCTGTAACTCCAGTCCCAGGGGATCTGACTCTTCTGTCCTCCACGGGCACTGCACTACACGGGTGCACTTACCTACATGCAGGCAATACGAGCATACACATAAAATAAAATAAAATAAATAAAAAGGAGAAAGGAAGCCAGGTGTGGTGGCACATGCCTTTAGTCCTGAGCACTTAGAAGGCAGAGGCAGAGGGATTTCTGTGAGTTTGAGGCCAGCCTGGTCTCCATAGCAGATCCTAAGACCTTGTCTCAAAAGACCAAAAAAAAAAATAAAATAAAATAAAATAAAATAATGGCTCAGTAGCTCTGGCTACTCTTGAGGAGGACCTGCAATCCATTCCTAGCACCCACATGGTGGCTAACAACTGTCCATAACATAGCTTCAGGGGATCCAACTCCCTCTTCTGATCTCTGTGGGCATTACACATTTATATACATGCAGGCCATACACGCAAAGACATAAAATAAGTAAAATATTTTTTAAAATTAAAAAGAGGAAAGAAAAATGTGATGGTAGTGGTAGAATGCTTGCCTAGCATGGGGTCCTGTGGCTGATCCTCAGCAATACGCAACAACCCCACCCCCAAAAAATCAAAAAAGGGAAGGGAAAAAGGAAGTGGGGGGCTCTTAACTTTCCACTTTATGGAACTAGGAAAAAAAGAACAAAGCAAATCCAAAATAAGTAGGAGGAAGGATACTACAAAGATGCACACAATGATGAATTAAAGAGAAACAGCAGAGACCAGTTGAGCTGCTGAGAAGAGGCTGATAAGCCAAGCTGCCTGGAACTGAGCTACCTGGAAAGGACGCTCTCCAACCTGTCAAGCTGCCTGCAGGCTGTGCAGTGTGCTCCAGGTTTCCAGCTTCATGAGCTGTCACAACCATGGTGGGTGGGCTTTGGTGATGTAGCTGTCTGTGAGTCATTTCTGTTCCTGTGAGTAGCCCTTCACTCACATTCCTCTAAGGAACCCCAATAAAACTCACTGCCTCACCAAAAAAAAAAAAAAAAAAAAAAAAAAAAAAAAAAAAACACAAAGAAAAACTAGAAGTTGATTTTCTGAAAATGTCATCAAATTTGACATACCTGCAGCCATAGTAAGGCGTGTGGAAGGTACATGTTGTTAGGCATTGCTTAACAACATGGATCTGCTCTGAGGAAAGATTGTGCCATTGTGTGGTCATCACAGGGTATACTAACACAAATTTAGATGGTATGGCCCACTACATCTCTGGGCTGTGCAGTATAGACAGACAGACAGATGATAGCTAGATAAGATATCCTGTTGTTGTGATAAAAATACTGTGACAAGGACAGATTTATTCAGGCTCACAGTTCAAGAGTACAGCCCATCACAGTGGGGAAGTCAAAGTACAGGAGCTTGAAGCAGCTGGTCACATCATACCCACAACCTGGAGGCAGAGAGTGATAAAAGCGAGCTCAGTTGGCTTTTTCTCCTTTTTAAATAGCAGAGAAATCCAAGCCCAGGGAGTGGTACCATCCACTTATATTATGGCCTTCTCACTTCAATTAACCTAATGAACATAATTTCAGAAGATAAATAATCCCTCACAGGTATGCCTAGAGGTTAGTCTCCTCCTGTCAAGGTGACAACACTAACCATCACAGATGAAAAAGAAAGGAAGGAAGGAAGGAAGGGAGGGAGAGAGGGAGGGAGGGAGGAAGAAAGGAAATCATAACCTATTGATCCTATGGCCACGATGAACAAAATAAGACTGTATCAAGTACAAGAGAAAAAAGATTCAATGAAGAGACTCACTGAGTAAATATGAACTCTATGAGGCTCTTGTTGGCATAACACAGCATAATGTTTCACAGTAAGTTCTTTTTTCTTAGTAAGTAGAATACTTTTAAAAAATATTTTATTACTTTTATTTTGTGTGTATGAGTGTATTGCCTGCATGTGTGTAAATGCACCCTTGCTGTGCAATGCCCATGGATGTCAGAAGAAGGCATCAGATCCCCTGGAACTGGAATTAGGGACGGTTGTCAGCCGCCATGTGAGTGCTGGGAATCAAACCAGGGTCCTCTGCAAGAACAGCCAGTACTCTTAACCTCTGAGCCATCTCTCCAGCTCCAAGAGAATACTCTTAAAATAACAGAAAGTACATATCCAAACCAGTAACATAGTAACTTTGTAATCAAGTATTATGTACTATACATAACTGTATGTGCTACACGTCATAGAACTGGCAGTGTGGGAGGGCTGTTCATACTAGAATTACCACAAACACTGAGTCATGTGTTTCACTGGCATTACCAGGATACTGGGGGGAAAGCAATTTATAGAGTGTACAAATATACTAAAATCAGAAATGAAACTGAGGACATTACTGCTGACTTTACAAAAATAATAAGCAATTTGTCAGGTGTGGTGGTGCACGCGTTGTCCCAGCACTTGGGAGGCAGAGGCAGGTGGATTTCTGTGAGTTCAAGGCCAGCCTGGTCTACATAGTGAGTTCCAGGACAGCTGGGGCTGCAGGGAGACCCTGTCTCAAAAAGACAAAAAAAAAAAAAAAAAAAAAAAAAAAAAAAAAGCAATTTAAAAAGAACACTATGAACAGAACCTGGTAAGACTTCCTAACAAGATGGGACACATTTAAAAGAAATTTTACTCATAGTCTAGATTACATTGGAGATGGTCCCCTTTTCATGTGCAGTACATAGCTTAAAGTGAAAATGGTTTTGAACAGAAGTAACTACTAAAAGCAGTAACAATTTGGTGCAAAATACTTACTTATGCTACATTTTAATCTGCCACTGGTAAAGTGGGCATGATAACATCATTATACCTAAAAGATGGCAGTGATGTTTACACGAAATACATACATGATGTGCTCACTGTAAGTCTGGCATATGGGTACTGTTGAATAAACACTAAAAACTCACCATTTCTCCTTTGTTTTACCATATGTCAAATCTGGTTCAGTATGTGTGTATGTATGGATACCAGAATTCAACATTAGGGGTCTTCCTTAAACACTCTGCATCTCATTTTTTGATACAGGTTTCTCATTGAACCTGGAGCTTGGCATTTCAGCTAGACTGGCTGGCCAGCAAGTCTCAAGGATCTTCCAGTCTCTGCCTCCACAGTGTCAGGATTACAAACATGTGCCATATCTTGTTTTTTATGTAGGTGCTTGGGATTGAACTCATGCTTCTGTGGTAATCACTTTATAAACTGACCCACCTCCCCAGCTCCTGGAACTTAAAAAAAAAAAAAAATGGAGTCAACAGTATCTACTGAATATTTACTATGTGCAAACACTGGAGATTCACTGATGAGCCCGATAGAGTTCCTACCCTCATTAAATTCTGAACACTGAAAACTTTACTTTAGGTGACTTCAGAGATTTTATTTTGTTTTACATTAGGGATTGGCAAACTTTTTAAATAAATGGCAAGGTAATCGATATTTTGACTTTCATGGGTCAAATGGTTTCAGTTAGAACTATTACAGGTAGCCATTATAGTCTCAGTCTGAACTATTAGTATCTGTCATTGTAGTAAGAAAGCAGGCACAGAGAACATGAAAACAAAGAGTGTGGTAGTGCTTCAATAAAATTTGATTGATAAAAGCAGAAAGCGGCTGATTTTGGCCCATTAACCATAGTTGGTGGAGTCCTGATTATAGCAACAGATTGGCAGTAATCCAACATAAACTCTACTTACATAGTCTTCATAAGTGTGGTAACTACCTTTTAGGTATGACAAAAATAGAAAAGTACATGAGTAGTCAATGAAAATAAAAGTCAAACAGTATATCTAGAATCTGACGAAGTAGACCCTTAAATTTTAAAAAAACTTATTATCATTGGGTGGGGGGTGTATGTGCCGTACATGGAGATCAGAAGACAAGTTTGTGGAGCTGGTTCTTTTCTTCTATCTTTACATGGGTTTCAGGGATTGAACTTAAGTTACCAGGCTTGTGCAGTAAGCACCTTTACCCACTGAGCCATCTCAATAGTCCTTCAGTAAATTCTTACTAAAACTTCCTATTGGCTTGAAAAAGAACTCAGGAGATCATCAATGTTCAGTATGGAGGAAAGACAACAATCTTCCAAATTATATTATTTAGGCACTAGTTGAAAAGACTTCAAAGTCTGGATAACATCTGTGAACCTTAATCTGTGTAATGTTACTAACCAACTTGGTAATTGGTAACTGTGTAAAACTTCTGACCAGCACTTTGCATCATTTTCACATCTGATATTACAGATTAAAAACCCAATCTAAACTCTGCCCTCTTTACGATGGCCTCTGAATGTACACATTCATCAGTCAAAAGTCCATTTGGCCCTCTATTTCCCAACCCCAAACAATAAACCAACAAAGCAAAAATGAAACAAAATTATGCGCCTCAACACAATTGTACTTATTATTTAAAGAATCAAGTAGTATAGACTGAAAGAAAGCTGTCTCTGATTAGGAGGACGGGCAGGAAACTTGTATTTATCAAAATAGCATCTTCAGCACTAGCATGAGCAAATATAACTGATGACAAATTGAAAAAGTGAAATGCTTTGTGTTGAATTCAATTCCCAGGACCCCCAATAATAACAATAACAACAGCAACAACAAAAATGATATATAAATTTTAAGTCTAAGTGTCTACAGATAATATGCTGTAAAATAAATGAGAGGGACTTTATATTCTTCCATTACAGATCACTTTTGTCAAGTATCTTTGGAAAAATCTATTGAAATTTATGTAAGATTATAGCTCTAATTGACTTTCTTAGTCTTATACTACACAGAGCAGCCAATAGTTAATCTCTCTTAAATCTAAGTTACTTACACATAATATAGACTAGTTATTATCCTTTGAGAGCAAAGGTCAATAAAACTGAGATCTTGACAATAAGATAATAACCTCTCCTGCAGTACAAGAGGAATACATTCTGCTTCATATGTTACACCTGAACCTAAGTAACTTCTGATTAGTATGTTTGAGTTGGCCTTATCTCGGCTCCCCATATTTACAAGGTAAGCATTCTAAAATGTAGATAAAGGCTGAAGGCTCAAAAGACAGCTGCTTCTGATATCTAATTACTTGGGGACTGAATTGAAAGGGACATCCAATCAACTATTGACAAAAGAAAATCATCATCCTTTCTGTAAGCTGGTAACTAGACTAGTTCTCTTGAACTATATTTTGCAACTGAATTATCTTCAAAAGGGGGTCTCTTAAACAAGTCAATGGCAAGTTGGAAAGGGACAGTACAGTTCTAGATTTAAGAGATGAACAACCAAATGTAATATATTGAAATTGTTTTGTCTGGAATTCAAATAAACCATGATAAAAACACACATTTTTACAGCTGGGCACCTTTAGTCCCAGCACTCAGGAGGCAGAGGCAGGTGGATCTCTGTGAGTTTAAGGCCAGCCTGGTCTACAGAGTGGTTTCCAGGACAGCTGGAGCTACAGGGAGACCCTCTCTCAAAAAGACCAAACAAAAAAAAAAAAAAAAAGAAAGAAAAAAAGAAAAAAAGAAATCAGTATTGATTTTCCCATTTGCATTGCAAACAATAGATGGGATTCAATTGCTAACGTCTGTTGATGGTTGTGCATTTGTGTTGGTCTAGGTCTAGGGATCAGAAAGGGCAAGATTCTTCTGATAAGGGTCAGACTTCCCCATTTCATGCTGAATATACTGTTTCAATAAAACAAAGAACAGGCCTTTGTTCTAGAGTACAGTTCTGAGAGAGATCTGAAGGAACAGGATCTCGGCAGTCCTGCCCTACTCTTGGGCTTAAAATGTAAGCTAAGAGTCAGGTTGTATTAAGGCATAGCTGTAATACGTGGCATTGCGTAGTAAACACCACAACTACCAACTAGAACAATGATCAGGCTAGCAAGATATATCTAATGGTACAATGGAGGCACTTTTATCTTGGGGGTAACCAATAACTGTCTAATTGGACTTAAGGCCCACTCGAAAGGAGGGAATTCATGCCTGGTACACTTAGTCAAATACCTGTAGCTGGAGATTGAAGAGAACCTACTATTGCTAGTTCTGTAAACCAATATAATTTCTAATTGTATTCTAATATTAACCCTTACACCCACACATCAGTGAAGCGTCTTTTTGCAACAGAGGGAGACAGTTACAGAGATTCACAACTGATCAAAATGCAGAGAATAAGATGGTGGTGACCAGCCCCAACTGATACATCTAAAATGCAACCCCAATACCTAAGGCTCAGGGAACATTGAAGAAGAGGGGACAGAAAGATTTAAAAGAGGCAGAGAAACAGAAGATTTGCTTTCAGACAAGACAGGGAAGCTGCAACCCATAAAATCTCAACAAGATGGCAATCAAATAACTATTAGTAACTGCTGTGGTTTGAGAGTGAAATGCTTTCCCCACTGGCTTATGTGTTTGAACACTTGAGTCACCAGCAAGTGGTGCTGTTTTGGAAGGTTGCAGAATCCTTAGGGAGTAGAACCTTGCTGTAGAAGTAGGTCAGTGGGGGTAGGCCTTGAGGTTTTACAGCCTAGCCCTACTTCTCACTACAGACTCCATGTGACCTCATACTCCTGCTGCCTTAACTTCCCCAACATGATGGACTGTATCCCTTAAACTGTGAGCCAAAATAAACCCTCCCTTAATACATTTCTTGTTGGTCACAACAGTAAGAAAAGTAACTAATTCAGTGACTAATATAGCTTAGAAATGCAATACCTTAAGAACTTACAAATTAAAGAGAGAGCTTTTCAAGCCAAAAATAAAGTCTTAAATGGCAGATTACCTAGAAATTAATGAAAGGAAAATATTTTGCATCAAAACTTATAAGAAAAAAATTATCAGGTAAAGTTCTTAGAGGAAAAAATAAGTAGCTTTAAATGCTATTTTTATTTTTTATATTTATGTATTTATTTACTTTTGGTCTTTTTGAGACAGGGTCTCCCTGTAGTCCCAGCTGGCCTGAAACTTGCTATGTAGAACAGGCTGGCCTCTACCTCACAGAGATCTGCCTACCTGTGCTTCCTGAGTACTGAGATTAAAGGCATATATCACCATGCCCAGCTTAAATGCTATTTTTAAAAAGACAAACTCAAAATGAATGAACCAAGTGACTAACTTAAGAAAGTAAAAATAGAAAGACGAAAGAACCCAATAGATTGTAGAGAAGAAATATAAATGTAGAAATTAATGAAATAGAAAGGGAAAATGCTTAGTTTTTTGAAAAGATACATAAGAGTTTATTTTGTACCAAGCATGATTAAAATAAATATATTATCAGACAGAGATAATGTCATCAGTCACTTAAACCTGAGTTTCTTAAATGGGAAATGGCTGCACACACCTGCTCACCTGTCTTCTCTTTGCGCCCACCTTCTGTACCAAGAGAAGGGACAAAATCTGCAAGCTTAGCCCAAAGAGGTTATGGATGTGACATAAAACATTTAAGTTTGTCATTATCTTGTAAGATTATTCATTTAATTCCCTTCAGAAACACACTAGTTCCCCAATTCCAGAACTTCAGGTCCCTTTATAAGGCTTTTCTGTTGCAAGTCTGCCACACTATCTTGTTCTTGGTAACTGTTTTCCCAAAGACAATTGTTTTCCCAAAGCTACTGAACTTAGAGCACTGTCCCCAGTGCCCACAACTGCATCTCTCAGCCTCTTAACTGCTATTATTAAGCTGCTTAGTCCAGTTTCCACTAGTTTGCTTCTACTTCGCACAGGAAGGAAAGTGAGAAAGATGGTTACAATCATTACAAATGTTTGTTTCAAATCCATGTCACACAGACACAAACAGCACTGTGCCTACAGAGACAAAAAGTAGAAGAATGGCTTCTATTCACTGTCTGTCTTCCAAAATTTAAAAGTACATCTTAATCAGGGGCCAGGGCTTAGCAGCCATTATATCCAAAACACTTGCTTCCAGTGACTGAGAAAGAAAACTATTTGCTTTCCACACTGTCCAGTATGAAAGCACTTGAGTGTGAAGGGAATGCACATTGAGACCAATCCACTAACTGTTCTTACAACATAGTTTTCTCATAGTATTCTCCAATTCTAATAAACAGTCTTACAAATAACAGTGCAAATCAGTAAATACAATAGAATAGTATTGGCTGTTTTTTTTTTTAGATGTCTAAAAGTAACTTACTTTGGGGAAGGGTAACATTTTTATCTCCATATAGAAATGTAATATTCTATTACGTTGTTTGCTTTCTCTTCAAGGTTGATTTTCTAAATTATTCCTAATACAAATTATAAACCCTTTAAAGAAAGTAGCCCATTTCTTTTACTTTTAAGCTTCTACTGAAAAGTGTAAATAATGAATCTTGGGAGCTCCCTCAACTTTGTTTGCCCCTAGTCTTTCTCTTCTAGGTAAGTGTCAGGACTTCACACTCAGCAGATGGGCCAACAGCAAACCTCAATTAGCTTCTTTCTTTCAGGTCTTTACATAATTCATCAGCAGTCCAAAAGCTTCCAAGACCTTAGCCCAAGTCACCACTTGCCCTCTAAATATCACGGTTTCAAAGATAAAGTGGATAATCATTTCACCTTCCTTCTTCTAGTCCAGCATGGTTCAAAATAATCTTCTAGAATGTGGGAAATATTTCCACCTACAGTGTCCGATACAATAGTGTTATAGTTTGGATACGAAATATCCCCTCAAAAGGCTCATATATTGAAGGCGTGGTCCCCAACAGGTAAATGAATCATGAGGGTGCTAACTTCATCAATAATCAATCCTCTGATGAGTTCATAGCAGAATGGGTTATTAGGAGGTGGGACTTTAGTTGGATGAAGTAGGTCAGTGGAGGTGAGTCTCTGAAAGGTGTATTTGTTCCTGGGTTCCTTTCTCTAGCTCTGCTTCCCATCCATTCTCAATGAGCTTCGCTTCCCCATATGATCCCTGCCATGATGTTTTCCTTTATCAAAGTCTATATGCAAGAGAGCTGGCTCCGTTTAAAAAAGGGGGAAAGGTTTATTTTGGTTCACAGATTCGGGGGTTCTTTTAATTTGTTCCTCACTGGTATTTCGTTACAACAACAAAAAGTTGATTAGTCCAAATAGCCACTGGGCATTTGCTAACCATATGGTTAGCAGATACAGTATGAGATTTCAAATTTTATTTCATTTTAATTCATTTAAATTTAAATAGTTACATGTGACTGGTGGCAACTATAATTAGGTACTACACTTCTACAGTACTGTCTCATGTTACATATGCTAGAAAGTCTTTAAAAACTGCCTATGATTTAGGTTTGGCTAATCACATGCACTCTAGTACAGAATCAACACGTGGTAAAAAACATTTATTTAGTCCTGGAGATTAAAAATAGCTCTACTGGGCTGGGGAGATGGCTCAGTAGTTAAGAGCACTGGCTGCTCTTGCAGAGGACCCGGGTTCAGTTCCCAGCACCTATCTGATGACTAACAACCATCCATAAAATTCCAGTTCCAAGGGATCTGACACTCTCTTCTGACCTCCATAGGCATTGCACCACATGGGTGTACTTACATACATGCAGGCAATACACTCATATACATAAAATAGCTCTACCATTGAGCTACATTCCTAGCCAAAGACCGCTTGCAATAATAAAACAAGGTCACAAAGGCTTTCCTATAACACGTCCCAGTAGTCAGCTAGGGTGCTGGCTGTTCCTTTGAATTAAGAGTCTGGTTCTGGGAGTGGTAACCGTGATAGTGCTTAACAAATCACAGTATTTTTTTTTTTTCTTACAGAATTCACAGCAAGGCACATATAAGAGACACTGAGTAAGCCTTGGATAATCACAGGTGACACAGAATTACAGTATTGCAAGAGTGACAATGAATCTATTTTGGGTAGTCTCTGGGGGAGACAGACTCAAGAATAAAAAATGCATCACATAAACCTTAAATATATAAAACTTTTTGTCAAATACACTCATAGGTGCAAAATAAAACAAGAGAAAAATCTCATTAGCACTTTGGTTGATGAATTAGATTGGAGGCAAGGCTGTAATGATAGATAACTTGTTGGCATCAAACTTTCACAGCTAAAGATACTGGCATCAATGACAGCAACAAAACCACAAAAAGAAAAATAAAAATACTAATATCATTCACAGAGCTAGGAAACACTAGCAGAACATTAGAAGCCCATGAATCTGGCCAAGGAGGTGTCCTGGAAACAGTGAAGGGGAACTGTCAATTGAGCATCTGGAGAGAAAAGTCTGAAGCTCAAAGAAACAACTTGTGCTATAGATAAATTTAGACACCACTGACACATGAACGGTCAAATGACAGGCATGAATAAAGCGCTTAAGAAAAGTACAGAGTGGCAATATACACAGGCTTATGTGAGCTTCGAACAGTGTCAAGTATTCTTGGTAAGAAAAGTTAGCAAAGACAACTGAAGAGACAAAATCAGAAGAATGGTTTTATTCTAAGGATGAGAGAACAGTCTGCATTGTCAGCACTGCTAATGACAGCAAAATGATCCTGAAACACCTTATCTGGATCTGGTATAATGATGACCATGTCACCCTGTGGGGAGCTGTCTTGCAGAGGACTGGGCACAGATGTCAATTGGATGGAGAAGGAGTGAGTGAGAAATAGGAAAATGAAGAGAAGTGTTTCAAGAAAACTGGCTGCTGCATAAAATGAGATCTGTGGATAATGGGCTTTCTTTCCTTCCTAAAGAAACATATCTATATACATATCAATGAAAAGGATCCAGTGGAAGAATTTAATAGGTGATAGGATGACTAACAGCACATTTCCAGGGCAGTAGGAAGAGTGATAAACAGAATTCAAAATATGGAAGAAAAGTTAGCCTTCAAAAATGGGACACTTTGAGCAGGAAGAAGGAAGGGATAAATGGATATCTAAGTCTGTATAGGTTGGTCATTGGAAGCTGAAAGTAGGCTGAGTACAGATGTTATAAGTTTGATGACACAGAAATGTCATGACCAATAAAGGTTGAGGGAAATTCTATGAAACAACAGGAATGGAGTTTCAAAGTTGATTCCAGAGTTCTTTTTGCTATCTATCTATCTATCTATCTATCTATCTATCTATCTATCTATCTTCTATATCTACCTATCATCTGTCATCTATCTATCTATCTATCTACTATCTATCTATCTATCTATCTATCTATCTATCTATCTATCTATCTATCTATCTATCTATCTATCTATCTATCTATCTATGGATCCCTTGATGCTGGAATTACAGCAGGTTGTTAGCCACCTGAGGTAGGTGCTGCTCCAGTCCTCTGGAAGAACAGCAAATGCTCTTAACCATCCAGTCATCTCTCCAGCCCCAAGAGAGTTCTTTTATATCCTTCAGAGTGGGTAAAAAGGTCATCAAAGAATTGGAAAGAAAAAAAAAAAAAGTCCTGGGAAAGGAGATAGAACTAGCAAATAGAACAATTATGCCTAGATCTTCTTTTTGAGGCAGGGTCTCACTAGATAGTCCTGAATGACCTTGAACTTACGAAGATCCTCTGCCTCTGAGTGCTGGGATTAAAGGAATATGCCACCAGGCCCAGCTGGTGCCCTTTTTTTTTTTTTAAAAAAAAAAAAAAAAAAAAGATCTAGATTGATTCTATGTTTAACTTAATCAGTTCATATTGGCATTTCATGCTTCCAATTTTATACAAAACATAATTTAAGTAATCTGAGATTTAACAGATGAAGAATCAAAATCACACTGTTAATTACTGACATGAGTACATTCAAATCCCCTGCTTTTCTATGAGAAAATATTTCCTAGGAATAAAAACCACCTTATAATCTATATATAATTTATAGCCAAATGGCCAGTAAACATGAAAAAATAATCACTAGAGAAAAATTAAGTTGTAGTGAGATACCACTACACACCTATTAAAATGATCAGAAAAAAAATCTTTATCATTAATACCCTGTACCAAATAAATAAGTGCTTTTTTGCCATGTGTGTTCATTCTGTACCAGAGTTCATTAATTGGCCAGACTTAAATCACATGTAGTTAAAAAAAAAACTGTAGCATCTATCATAGGAGAACAACTCTTTAATAACCCTTTCTGTATATTTTCTGTATAAATAATGGTAATACCAAAGGTTAGCAAGGATACAGAGGACCTGCAACATGTGTTGCTGAAGCAAAGACAACTATTCAGCCATTTGAAAACTGATCGTGTCTGCTAAAGTTGAACATTCACAAAGCCTGTATGCGGTAGCAAGTTCATTTCTAGGTGCGCCAGCAGAAATGCACATATATGCTAATCTAATGATGCATAAGAATTTTCACAGAAGCACTGTTCATAATAGCCCAACTTAGAAACAACCTAAATATTTATGAACAGTAGGACAGATAAATTTGGGTATATCCATGCAATGCAATACACAGATCCCAAGGAACATGAATGAACATTTGCTCTGCACAACGTGGACAGATTTTATAAGGATAATCTTGGAATAGGGAAGCCAAGCAATCTCTAGTATATACTATGTGATGCTGTGCATATATTGTTTTAAAAAAATAAAATGGTTGAGGTATTAGGATGCAAAGTAATGTTTGTCTTTGTGGGAGAAAGGGAGCAAGTGGGAGGAACAATGGGTTCTTCTGGTAACATTCTAGTCCTTGCCCTTGGGATCACACAGATGAATTCTATTGGGAAAACGGACAAACTATTGTATTTTTCTGAACTATTAATTTTTGCATTTCAAAGAAAAGTTTATTTTAGAAAACTATCTCTTAAACTACTTTAAGAGATTTGGCTTGCCAAATGATCTTCTTAGAAAAACAGCAACAATCCAATAGTTAATAAAATTATGACAGCATTTAAGCAACCTCTCTTCCAAAGAAAATTTTTAAAAAATTACATGCAAGTTAAACAAACTGTTCCTGCCAAGCACGCTTACACGGTCGCTCTTTCTCATTTTCCTTAACCTACATAAAGCAAAAAAAGGAGAGAAGCCTCCTTTCCCACTTTGCAGAAGAGAAAACAGACGTGAGAAAGCTCTGCTGTATTCTTTCTTCTTGGCTCCAGTTGGTTTTAAGATAATCTTCCCTTGTTGCAGAGTAGATCCAATTGAGAAATTTCAGAGGCAAATCAGCAAGTAATAAAAAACAAATCAGAGTAATACATACTATGATATTGCATTATCTTTTCTGTGCATTTTGACAGCTGTAGGAACCAGGATTGTATTGTTTTTTGAGACAGGGTCTCCCTGTAGCCCCAGCTGGCCTGGGAACTCGATATGTAGACCAGGCTGGCCTTGAACTCAGAGATCTGCCTGCCTCTGCCTCCCAAGTGTGGGGATTAAAGTTATGTACCACCATGCCTGGCTGGAAACAAGGATTTTAAATTTCATTATGCACTCACTGCTTATAGATTACTTCTGGTCATTGTGTTTGAGGAAATATTCCATCATTACTTTCTCTGAAAAAAAAATTTCCTTCAGTATATTTTCTCTACTTGACATGCTGATCAAAATTTTAGCCAAGCTAGAATGGCCAGTCCTAAATGAGACCTCTATATTAGCCCCTCCTAGACTCAGGGAACATGGCAGAAGATGGGATGGAAAGACTGTAACAGCCATAGGTTGAAGAGATATGCTGCAAAAAAGGTGTGTCTTCTAGACCAGATATAGCCATTATACTCATGAATTCACTGCAGGTGTGTTTACCTGCCAAAGAACCTACACAAGATGGGACCAGTCAACATTTCATCTTGGATTGGGGGGGGGCTCATGGCACCGCCCTTTCCTGAGGGATTACTGCAGTTAATGGTTGCTGGAAGAGAAGCTGTCATTTTCTTCAGTGGTTAACTACTGAAAAGCTGCTCATATTCCAGTCAATAACTTCCTTCCCATGCTCATGAAAGAAGCCATAATTAAACTAAATGGATCACACCCACAGAATAAGACTTGGAAGTAGGAAGGGGACTTGTTGGGAAGAAGGGCTTCATTTACCAGAACAAGCAGGGAAGATGAGAGGGGATACTGAGGGTGAGGTGTGTGTGTGTGTGTGTGTGTGTGTGTGTGTGTGGTGTGTAGACAATCATTTATATACATGTATAAACCTGCCAAAGAATAAAATTTAAATATTTCAAAAATTATTTTGTTACTCATATTTCATGTGTATGAGTACATTGCCTGCACGTAGGTAGGTTGCACCCAAGTCATGCGGTGCCTTCGGAGGTCAGAAGAGGGTGTCAGATTCTCTGGAACTGGAGTTAGTGATGGTTGTCAGCCACCATGTGGGTGCTGGGAATCCAACCTGGGTCCTCTGTAAGAGCAGTCAGTGCTCTTAAAGGCTGAGTATCTCTCCAGTCTCCTAAATAAACATTTTTAATGGGAACAAAAAAATGAGTCAAATTATTTGCAATAATTTGCAAGGCCACCTTTGCTGAGACCATGGAGAGGCCAAATATAAGTCGTTACATTTTAAATTCTACTTCATCTGTTTTTTTTTTTTTTTTTTTTTTTTTTGGGTCTTTTTGAGACAGGGTCTCCCTGTAGCCACAGCTAGCCTGGAACTAGCTATGTAGACCAGACTGGCCTGGAACTCAGAGATATCCACCTAGCTCAAGTGAGGGGGATTAAAGGCACGTGCCACTACACCTTGCTTACTTCATCTGTTTTAAGGGATTAAGCCTAGATGGGGTTGGTGATTATGACAATAGGTAAAGCAGAAAATTAAGACTTCTTAAAAACAAAAAAAACTGTATTTCAATATTTGGACAAGTAAGAGTTTAACTAGAAGTTAGATGTTATCTGAGAAGCAAAGTGAAAATATGCAGGTGCTGGATATTAGCAATATTAATATTAGTATATAATTAATATACTCATTAGTAATGCTGAATATGGTAATAAAAAAGGCTATTGCAGGCCGGGTGTGGTCCTGCATGCCTTTTTAATCACCTCACTTGGGAGGCAGAGCTAGGTGGATCTCTGTGAGTTCAAGGCTAGTCTGGTCTACAGAGCAAGTTCCAGGCCAGCTGGGGCTACAGGGAGACCCGGTCTCAAAAAAGACAAAAAAAAAAAAAAGTTATTGTGATAAGCAATGATAGGAAAAGATAGTATTTTAAAACTTACAAAAACTTAATACAATATTGCCCAAATTAGCAGTAACTAAACTCAATATTCTGAAGCAAAAATGAATTAGAATAAGGAGCATGCAACAGAAATTATCAAGTGTGAAATTGAGTTACAAACCTATTCTTTTGGATTGATATCTATATTTACCTTTGTATACTATAACAGGGTAAAATTATATCACATGTTAAGTTGGGCTAAGAATACTTGTAGCAAGAATCACTTATTTAAAGCAAAACCTAAAGGAAGTTTGAATAAAAACATGTTATACAATGTTCCATCATGCAAAACAGCACATACATATGCAACTAGATGAAATGTATGCTATTTATATATCCCATAAAACTTCATTTATGTTTAATTGTTCTAATTATCAAAGTAATCCCAAAGGTTTAAGGCCTAGTTTACCTAGTTTGGCATTAGAAGGCAATCACTTTATTAAAGGGGTCACATAGGGAATTTAAAATTGAATAGGATATAACCCATTAAATCTGAAAATGATTTAATTAACAAGTCAGTTAAAAGCAGAGAAAGAAAAAAAAGGCAATTCAAATACATTCAAAAAGTTCCTCAAAAACCTATTCCTGGTTCTAATACATATGTTTCACAAAGGAAAAAAAAATTGAACTATCATTCTTAAACTAGCAGATAATTTTTGCTAGTTTTATACTAGAGAGAAAAGATCCAATGAAACTATACATCCAAATCTTAAAACTTTTAACTACTGTAGGTGAAGCAAAGAATTAAAAAAAAAAAAAAATTGCAGAGACCCTGTCTCAAAATGACCAAACCCAACCAAACCAAACCAAACCAAAACAACAACATTGCCTCAAGGTCAGTGAGATGGCTCAGCCACTAAAAGCACCTGACACCAAGCATGACAACTGGAGTTTGATCCCTGGATGGAAAGAACCGACTCCCATAAGTTGTTGTCGTCCCCTCCACCCCCTGCCCCAACTTCAACTAGTGGGCTGTGGCAGCCTCCCTCCCATATACACACCAATAAATGTAATAAAAAATTACATTTCCTCTAATGTAACTGAGGGCTGACATCCTGCTGGAACAAATACAATTTTTCTGGGCTTGTCTTCTGACTTGATTAAATGTGTTTTAGCCACATGCTTTCCCTCCAAAGTCTCTAACTGGGAGGGTGGGAAGAAGAAAGCTAACATTAATGGCATGCATTTTTAAATGGGTGATTTAAACTTGCCTTAAGCTTCCCCTGAACCTTGTCTACATACTATAGGTCACCAAGCACAATCTATTTAGAATTATAAATTTTACAAATCAATTACATCAATACTGATTTGAAAATCATGTGATATTGCTTCTATATGCTTATTAGATTAAGTGCTTTGTCATTTACTTTATTCCTAGAATTTTTTTGTGCAATGGTTTCTGTTATCCTTCAAAGGTAACAAATAAGCATAAGTTCAAATGTGTGTCATTGACAGATAACTCAAACATTAACGATTGCAAGTTGGTAAGGAAATAACTATTCAATGCTAATAATTTTATTATAATCCTATTTATTTAAAGCATGAAATGAGCTACCTTAGAACTTAAACTATTCTTCAAAAGTCAAACACACTTCCTTCTCAACCCAGGCTAAATCTATTGGTGCATAAAATGAAAACAAAACAAACAAACAAACAAAAACACTTTGAATATCACTGATTAAAATCACCATTACTTAGAAAACAGCTTATTTGATAGGTTAACAAAACTATGAATTTAGGCTTCGTAATTAATTACATTATCCATTACTTATCTGAATAACTTAGGCTTACTTTGCCAACTGTAATATGTACAGTTCTGTGAGACTATATGGTTTTGCAGGAACTTATATTACAACAGTATGCTAAAAATATTTTTTAGGGTGCTGGTGATATGGCTTGGGGTTAAGGGCATTGGCTGCTCTTGTAGAGGAATCCCAGTTCAGTTCCCAGCACCCACATGGTAGCTCACAACCATCTATAACTCCAGTTTCTGGGGATCCAATGCTCTCTTCTTGTCTCCATAGACACTGCATTCACAGGTGCACTTACATGTAGGCAGAATACACATACACATAAAATAAAGATAAATTTAAAAAATCTTTAGTAAAACCAAATTGATTGCTATAGGCTAAATGAGATGTCACAATGATATAAGATCTGCCTTCAAAATCTTCAATATAAAATGCATATGTACTTATTTGTATATATGTGTATAACACACATCTGTATGCAATAAGTCAAAGAGCATGGCACAAATAGTATCCATGATCAAGAAACTAGGGTTTAAATCAAGTTTCCTTAATCCTCTGCTCTACAGCCCTAACAAAATCATGACTATTTTACATGCAAAGGAGCATACCAGGCTTCTTTAAAAAAAAAAAAAAAAAAAGTATGTATGTGTATATGTGTTAAATGTTGTGATACTACATTTATTAAATGTTAGGATATCTCAATTTAAGTGTCCCTGAACAAACTTGAAGGCTCTGAAGAAGCATTTAAGATCATAATTTATCAGCAAGGTACCCCTATTTGTACCTTTGTTTATTTATTTCACTATGTGTTTAAATTCTTTTTATTCCAAGGCATATAGTTTTATGGGTTGTTATGAAGTACTAAAGTAATTTTACCTTACTACTTATAAACAACTTTGACATATTAAGATTTTTAAAAATATATTTATTATTTTTATTTTATGTGTATGTGTGTATTGCCTGCATGTAGGTAAGTGTACCCATGTTGTACAATGCCTGTGGAGGACAGAAGAGGCTGTCGGATCCCCTGGAACTGGAGTTACAGTTGTCAGCTGCCATGTGGATGCTGGGCTTTGAACCCGGGTCTTCTGCAAGAACAGCCAGTGCTCTTAACACTGAGCCATCTCTCCAATCCCATACATGCATTTTTACAACATTACAGTTTAACACATATACAGCACTGTATCTAGTGAAATTTTCAGTCTGCAGAACATCTTGAATCTCATGAATTTACTTATTCTTAAGAGTTACAAATTTTCTATACAGTCCCTAATAGATACTATTATTTGTTGGTAAATAATTTTTCTTTATATTCAATGTCTCAAAATATATATTACAGATATTACATATAATTATATTCACATAATATATGATCTCTTCACACTTTGTAGCTACTTGCCTAGCATTACATGACTTCATTAGTTTACCTTGATTAATATAATACAAATTAGTACAGAAATTTCTCTTTTGGATATCACTTCAATGAATTTGGAGATGTATATAAAACTACAATTTTTGCATGCTACCACAGTTGCATTTGGATTCAAGTAAATTTGTTTCATAATTCATTGTTATTTCATTTAAAAGGTACTAACATCAAATTTATATTTAGAAGTAAATTAAAATAATAATTTTCTAAGAAAATTGCAAATGCATTTACTATTGTAACATGGCCTTTCATATAATATCACTGATCCTGAAAAATTGAAAGGACACAGAAGACTAAAGTCAGAAGGATTATTCATTGAGATAGCTTGGTTTTTAGTTTAAAAGGTCATGGTGTTACTAGAGAACCAATCACATTTTTTTATCTGTTTAATGATGAAAATTTTAGTGAAAAGAAAAGGACTAGAGGGAGGAATAACCCAGGAAAGAACCGTACAATACAATTTCATAGACCATTTTTTTCAAAATAAAATAAGCATTGGGAAAGTATTTTAATGGTTTTTTTAGGCATGATGATAGAAGATAAAACAAAAAAATTATTTTAACATTTAAAAAAATAAAATAGGAATTCTCTAATGCCAGAATAAAAGGATAAAGTTAAATTTTTATTGAAATAAAAATTTCACGAAATTTATTTAAAAACTAGTCTTTTATTGTGAAACTGGATAGCAAAACTGCTTTTACAGCTACTGTAGCATCATATTTTAAATATTATTAAAACTACTTAGTAATGTAAAGCCAACTTAAGTACAAACTGAAAATGATAATCAAACATGTATATATAACTAATCAAACATAAGATATCCAGACACATATAAGAATTAACAAATGAAATCTGTATTCTTTGAGGTCTGTACTAACAACAGGAGACTTTTCAGTAGACTTTTTTCTTTTTGTTTTGTTTTTTGAGACACAGAGTCCAGACTGGTGTCCAAGTTGCTATATAGCTGAAGATGACCTTAAACCTCTGATCCTCTTGCCTCACCTCAGGAAGGTTGGGACTATAGGCATGTACCTCCACTCCCAGTTTATGCAATGCTGGAGACTGAAAATAGGGATCTGTGCATGCTAGGCAAGAATTCTACACCAACTGAGCTACATTACATGCCTATTGTTTTGACAAATGGAGTTTTATTAAGCACTGTAACTGTTACATATTTCCTTGTATGTTCAAAACAGAATTTTAAAAAATCTGTTAATAAATCACAATTCAGGAAACTGTGTTTAAACATTAATTTTTCAAAAAAGTGAGAAACTTGGTAGTTCTTTTCTACTTGATTATTTTTGCTTACTGAGAACACTTTTATAGTGTTCTGAATGTGAATGTGAACATTCTAAATCTAACAAGAAGTATTAGTCAATAAAAATACTTTGTTGCAGTTTTGGCACTACTATCAGCAGTAATTAAAATACATCTACCCAAACTTTAAATACTAGAGATGATACTATGTAACACCAATACATTGGTTAAAAAGCAAAAAATGTAACCTAGCAACTGAAATGATAATAAAATGGAAAACAATTTTTTCCAGCAAGTTAAAGACACAAAATGTGTGTGACTATAGCAAACGAGAATTACAGATGCCTTGGTCTTTTTCCTTCAATTAAGCATGGAAAATTAACTTGGCATATAAACTGTTCTTTTACTATAAAGTCTTTCCATAGAAAAGGGAAATGGTACTTTCCTTTTGGCAAGAGAGATGCTTCAGGTTACAAGCTTAAGTTGGAACTTGATCACAATGAAATCTTTTTGAATTGGGAATTTTTTTACTTCTAAGAAATGGAACAAATATTTTCAAGTTCATTTCATTACACAACTGAAAACTAATTTAATGCCATTATCATAGGCTAGATGGTATTAATAAAAGAACGCAAATATTTGTGAGATATTTATGAAATGTGTTTCTCTCTAATTCAAGTCTGAAAGACTAGATAAGGAAAAAGCAAACTGCTACTAAGGCAATTCACAACCAAATTATGCTGCAAATTTCAATGACTTTATATATAACACGAAATGAATTTGTAACTTTGGCAAAAGAAAAATTTAACTTTTTTGTTGTTAATATTTTATTTATTTTTTATTACAGCTTTAACATATTCAGTAACATATTCCAGAGCAAGGATACATCTCTTTCAAAGGTGGCTGTAAACTTTTAGGTTCACAATTGAATTAATACAGTCATACAATACTGAACTCAGTATAAACTCTGTAAGACATAAAATTGAATGAGTTTTTACCCTTTAAAGAAGAGCTCCATTTCATTTTAAGATATATGCTGTTTCCTACATTTTTAATGCTACTAACAGATTTGCACATGTCTTTAATCTCTATGTATCTGATTATTACCAGTCACAGTTGGTTACACTCGGATCCTTAGTACCTGAGTATGGATATAAAGTCATCAGGTAGATTTCACTGGTAATGTTTATCACCTCTACTATTTAACATGAAGTAAAAATTTTAAAAAAATTTTAATAACTACATGATTAGAAGAAGCATTTCATTACAGCTTTAACATATTCAGTAACACACTCCAGAGCAAGAGTACAACTCTTCCAAAAGTGGCTGTAAGTTTCTAGGTTCACAGATGAATTAATACAGTTATACAATACTGAACTCAGTATAAGCCCTGTAAGACATAAAATTGAATGAGTTTTTAACCTTTAAAAAAGATCTCCATTTCATTTTAGAATATATTGTTCCTTGCAGAAAGACTCATTGTTTTTGCTACTAACGCTGAGATGTTGGTGCCTAACCTGTATGTATCTGATTCTTACTAGTCATAATCGGTTGCACTTGGATCCTTGGTGCATGTGTAATGTCTATAAAGTCATCTGATAGATTTCAATGGTAATGTTTATCACCTCTACTAATTAACA
>NW_008336953.1:856892-862138 GCF_000622305.1 Nannospalax galili
TAATAATACCCTTCTCCTATGGTCCTACCTCTCTTGAGCTCCTTCTTTCCCTTTATCCCCTAGGTTCCTTGTATACCCTTCCCTCCCCCCTCCATTAAACTAACCCAATTTTTATACATATCTCCCGTATTAAGGCCTGTTTCCTACTATTCTTCTCTTTCAGGTTCTTTCTTTTCCTTTACCTCCCTGGCTCCTTTAGCTATGTCTGGATACATACTCACTTATCAGGGTTTGGTTCTAGGATCCACATATGAGGGAGAACATATGTCGATTTTTTTTTTCTGAGTCTGTGTTACTTCACTTAGTATAACAGTTTCTAGTTCCATCCATTTACCTGCAAATTTCATGATTTCACCTTTCTTTACTGTTGAGAAATGGCTACTAATGAAGAAATATTTTCATAAAATGTCTTAAAACTAAGTTTTTTTTTTAATTTGGAGAAAAAATAGAAAAACAGTGTTTCAATAACTCAAGTGCTGAGTGACAATAGGCATGCCAATCACATAGGTGATCATTTCTGTTATACTACAATTTGATTTTAAAAATCTGGTTTTTAATAAGGTACTCTTACTAACTTGCTAGATATATAAGCTAACTTTAAAACGTACTACATTATAAATATACCAATACTATTACTTCTCAGTTTAAAAGTGGCAGTACAAGATAACAGAGTAGATGCTAATTCAATAGTGAGCTACTTTGTTGACTACTGACATAAATCCTGATATCCAAGTCTTATATACAAAGAAATATCTACCAACAAATTTTTGTTGAGAAAACATGACATTAATGAAAACAGCTGCATTCAGATATCCAAAAGTACATTATAATATGTACATATTATAAATGTGAAAAATGTTTTACTTCAGTCATATATATGGATTAATAATCTTCTGATACAGTTTAGACTGTCATAAAACCTAAATTAAGTAAAGCTAAACTGAAATGAAAGTCTCTCAAAGTAGTGTAACATTAGCATGTTCTTTCTTGTTGGTTAAGAACTAAGGACTAAATGCTATGCAGATTTATCTTTTTAAAACTAGAATCTAAGCCAGGCGTGGTGGCATAGGCCTTTAATCCCAGCACTTGGGAGGCAGAGGCAGGCAGATCTTTGTGAGTTCAAGGCCAGCCTGGTCTACATAGTGAGTTCCAGGACAGCTGGGGCTACAGGGAGACCCTGTCTCAAAAAGGCCAAAAAAAACCACCTAGAATCTAATTCAAAATTATAAATCTATATCTACCTACAAACTATATATATATATATATATACAATGTAGCTATATATAATTATAACTCATAAAATAAGCTTGCATATGAAGTTAATAAATCATGTTATTAAGGGAACAAGTGCTTAAAATTGATATTGCTCCATAAACAAAACCATCCATAGTTTTAATTGCTATTGATAAGCCAGATGGTTTTAATTATGGGACAACATCAATTATAAACATAATTCCAGTAGTCTACCAGAAGCTGAAATGCAGTGGTCTCTTAAGAACCAAAATGTGAAAACAAAATAGACGTATCAATGAAAAACATAAAGTGGGCTTATGTAATTATGAGGTAATATCAACTTTAAGCACTTGATTTCTTATTAGTAAAATGTCTTTTACTAACATGTAGATATACAAGCTCATTTTAATACTAGATAGAAATATTTTACTAACATTTTAACATTTTCTAACAAATATTAATGACAATAAAATAGAAATTCAAGACACTTAAATAGGCAAATTTTCAAATTATTGGTGGATTTGGTGAATTAATTATACTAACTACAACTGACATAAAATTATCCTTAAAAATTATTTTTAAATGTCCATTCTGGGCTCAATGTTATATAAAAATAATGTAAAGTAGGCGTTTGGAGAGAGAGCAGATGTCCTCCCTTAAAAAGTACTGAAGCTCCATCTAGAGGCTTTCACCCTATTCCTGTCACTTGCAATACAAGTAATATTGCCTAGAAATGTGAATAATATTAAATGTCAGAGATTTTCTTTGTATCTCCCTTTTGTTATTCATGAGTTCTTGCCCTAACCTTCTTTAGGTAGCTCTAGCTCCATCACTGCCATCAAGTGGTAAAATCTAAAATTGAACCCAAAAACAGAAAAGGAAGAAAGCAAAGAAAGACTGGGGAAGAAATTTATGTACTCTTTATCATTTATGCACTCTCTTTAACTCAGTAAATAGGTTTATGCTTTTCTCCTGTCATTTATTGTCTATCAAATTTTGAAAAAAATTAAGTTGCATTTGTTTCATAAAATGAGTACTATTATACATGGCCTTTAAATCTAAAGCTTTGGCTGTGTATTTTTAAGTAAACCTACTTATGATGTGTTTTCATAAATTTCACTGACAGATAATAGCAAGAAAAACAAAGAATTACCTAAAATTACTAAAAATTACTCAATAGTACTTAAAAGATAAAACCATGATGCAACAAAATTTTATTTTTCTAGTACCTATAAAAATAACCTAGGGTTTCATAAACTGGGTATCGTCCAACTAATAAACTAGATCCTTGTGATGTAGTTAAAACAATGCCTTCCCAAGATGTTATCAATAGTCAATGAATGGAGCAAAATCAGTATAAAAAGAATAGTTAAGGAGCAATGGAGAATTCAAATAAAAATTAAAATCTTTCCTGTTTCTTTTTTTTTTTCTTTTTCCTTTTGGACACAGGGTCTCCCTGTAGCCCCAGCTGCCCTGGAACTCACTACGGAGACCAGGCTGGCCTTGAACTCACAGACATCTACCTGCCTCTGCCTCCCAAGTGCTGAGATTAAAGGTGTGCGCCACCACTCCCGGCTCTGTTTCTAATGAACACATACTTTCTGAATTATGTAACTGGAGTTAGGACTTTAAAAAAAAGAACAATGCAATGACTCAATTCAAGGGATATTGCTATGAGAGATCTAGAAACTGAGACAGAATTATAAAATGCTATCAAATTTATACATGAAATACATATATAAAGAGAGCTAATCTAGTAGTCTACAATTATATTTAAAACCCCTGAAATTGCTAACATATATTAAGAGAGTGTTCTTTTTAGTTTATATATTAGTAATACCAAAGATTCACATTGCTATAATTTGATTCTTTTAATGAGATTTTAATTTTTACTGAGATGCCTGTTTATAAATTACAGAACTGAAAACTCTGTGGCTTTGATGATAGGTATGGGTTCACATATCTAACAAGAGCGGATAACATCCCTCCTATGGCCAACCAGTATGCTCTATGTTTCACACAGTTTCAAATACGCCTTTCTATAACCTATAGAACAGGCACAGCTATCATTATACTGATAAGAAAACTGAGGCACAGAGGGGTTAAATAATGACCCACAGTCAGTGAGGAGGTTCCAGGGCTGTTACTTCAGTAGTCAGCCTCAGCAGTCCACACTAGTAACTACTTTTGTAAAAGGCAAGTTTTTTCCATCCTGGTGCTACTGACATTTTGAATCAGATAATTTTTGTAGGGGGTCATTCTACGCACTGTGGAAGGACACTCTGCAGCACCCTTAATCTTTAATACCACATGCCAGTAGTGTGTTCTCATGCCACCTCCCAGGTAGGAAAACCTAAACTGGCTCCATTGCTAAATGTCCCTGGGGGAGGAGAACTGCCTCTAGCTGAGAATCATTGATAGACCATTCCATAACACTGATGATACAATGAACAATGTACCTGAAATTGGCTTTCTTTAACTTCATTATTCTTTTTTTAAAAAAAATTTACTATTTTTATTTTACGTATCTGAGTGTATTACATGCATGTATGTTTTGCAGTGCCCACGGAGGGTCAAAAGAGGGCATCGGATCCCCTGGAACTGGAGTTACAGACTGTTTTTAGTCACCATGTGGGTACTGGGATCTGAACGGAACCTCTGCAAGAGCAACCAGTACCCTTAACCACTGGGCCATCTCTCCAGTCCACGTCATTATTATTCTTTATAATTTTTTAATTTTTTTGAGAATTTCATACATGAGTACTGTATTTACATCATTTCCAACCCTTCCATCTCCCCCTCCAACTCCTTCCACAGTTTTCACAAATTTTAAATTAGTTGGTATAACACAGAACATTATAATTCTATAGATGACTTCCAAATGCAATAATCTAAGACTTATAATTAAATGATATAATTTATCATTTATATAATTTAAAACCATAGTACGAGAGAAAAACTTGAAAATGTAAGGCTTATATAGGCAAAAATGAAAATATAGACAAATTTCATACGAATATTTTATAGCTTCCTCTAGCAATCAGAACTGAGGAATAAAGAGGATTACCTTTGGTTTTATGTTTTTGTATTACACTCATTTTTTTGTTTTTTTGAGACAGGGTCTCATAGGTAGCTGTGGCTGGCCTTGAACTTGAGATCTTCCTGCCCTGTGTATTAAGCATATAGGCATGTTCCACCACACCAGGCCTAATTATTTTTCTTTTTAATGTTTATTTGTCTGTCTGAGACAGTCTCCCTGTAGCCTGGAACTCACTATGTACAGCAGGTTGGCCTCCAGCTCACAGAGATCCTCTGCTTCCCCAGTGCTGGGATGAAAGGTGTATGCCACTGCTTGGCGACAATCTTGTCAAACAATTCTTGTCAGTTCTTTTTTTAAAAAATATTTTATTCATTATTTTTACTTTATGTGTATGAGTGTATTGCTTGCATGTACATGAGTGCACCAGTGTCATGCAATGCCTGCGGAGGTCAGAAGAAAGCAAGGATCAGGGGATCCTGATCCAGGTCCAGGGAGTTTAGATGGTTGCTAGCTGCCACGTGGGTGCTGGGAATCAAACCTGGGTCTTCTGCAAGAGCAGCCAATGCTCTTAACCACTGACCATCTCTCCAGCCCCAATTTTTGTCAATACTTATGTTTAAATTCTTCATAATATATTTTGTTTCTTTTCATATTATTTTGATAAGTCAGAACTTTTGTACTTACTCATGTCCTTTAAGATACACAGGCCCCTCCAATCACTTGATAGTGGTAACTTTTATCAGTAATACTTTGTCACCTTTCTTTTCCCATTTTTAACTTACTACTTTCACTGCTATAAAGTAGGTTGTACATACACTGTATTTTCTTTTAGTCAATATATATAAAATTTTCCATTTTGCTTCATAAATTAAATGTTTATATTCAAATAATGTTTATAGTCCTACCGAAATTCATTTAATGAACTCTATTTAAAATGTCATCCTAGAAATACTAAACATTAATTAAATTTTCT
>NW_008336953.1:862189-871676 GCF_000622305.1 Nannospalax galili
TACCCTTTACTTAGGCCCGTATCTTTTCATTGTTGCTGCTTTCTTTTCAGTTGTTTAGTTTTTCCATGCTTTGCATTCTAGTAATTATCCAAGTAATACATACATAAATAAATACAAGCTTTTTTATTGTTAAGAACACTGGTTGTTCTTGCAGAAGACCCAGGTCTGAATTCCAGCACCCACATGGCAGCTAACAACTATCTGTAACTCAAGTCCCAGGGGATCCAATAGCATCTTCTGACCTCCGTGGGCATTGCATGACACAGGTGCACTTACCTAAATGCAGGCAATACACGCATACACATAAAATAAAAATAAATAAAATTAAAAAAAAATTTAAACAAAATATTGTACAAAAAATCACTACAATCAGCCCCAAAAGTTTCTTAGTATGTTTTCTGCACAGGTCATGTAATAGAATGGAAGAAGTGTTCTCTGATATATTTAATTACCAGACTTTAATCCCAAAAATCACATTTCTTTTTCGAAATTTCATTTATTTATTTTTATGTTATGTGTATGAGTGTTTTGTCTACATGTATGTAAGTGTACCAATGTTGTGCAAAGCCTTTGGAGGTCAGAAAAGAACATCATATCCTCTGGAACTGGAGTTACAGATGGCTGTTAGTTGCCATGTGGGTGCTGGGAATCAAACCTAGGTCCTTTGCAAGAGCAGCCAGTGCTCTTAACCCTTGAGCCACCATTGAGCCCCTTTTTTCCTTTCTTTTTTTTGCAAAATATTTTGCTTATGAAATTCTCTAAAAATTTATTAGCATGCTGAGTTCATGTAATAAGAACATTATGAACATGCAGTTAAAAGCACTGACTGCTCCTGCAGAGGACTTGGGTTCAATTCCCAGCACACATATGGTGGTTAGCAGTGCGTACTGCTGGGCTGAAAAGATGGCTCAGTGGTTAAGAGCACTGACAGCTCTTGCAGAGGACTTGGGTTCAATTCCCAGCACCCACATGGTAGTTAACAACCATCTGTAGCTCCAGTTCCAGAGGATCTGATGTCTTCTTCTGACCTCCAAGGGCA
The DNA here is from genome assembly GCF_000622305.1 of Nannospalax galili. Lineage (NCBI taxonomy): Eukaryota > Metazoa > Chordata > Mammalia > Rodentia > Spalacidae > Nannospalax > Nannospalax galili. The sequence continues at coordinate 863,229 of NW_008336953.1, forward strand.
ATGCACGACATGAGTATACTTGCATACATGCAGGCAATACACTCATACACATAAAATAAAAATAATAAATAAAAATATTTTTAAAAAAAAGGAGCGCTTACTGCACCTGGGTTCAGTTCCCAGCACCCAAATGGTGGCTCACATCTACCTTGTAACTGAAGATCCTGGGAAACTGGTGCTCTACTCCGACTTACAAAAGCTTCTGTATGTACATGGTGCACATACACTTAAGTGCACAAATACATACACATAAAATAAATGAATTTAAAATTTATTTATTTATTTTTATTTTAAGTGTATGAGTGTTAGGCCTGCATGTATGTCAGTGTTCTTGTGTCATGCAGTGCCTGCAGAGGACAGGAGAGGGTGCTGAATTCCCAGGAACTGGAGTTATGGACGGTTGTTAAGTACCACTGTGGGTGCTGCGATTCAAACCCAGGTCCTCTACAAGAGCAGCCAGTGCTCTTAACTGCTGAGGCATCTCTCCAGCCCCACAAATAAATCACTCAGAGATGCTGGGGAGATGGCTCAGTCCATAAAGTGCTTGCTACATAAGCATGAGGACCTAAGTTCACATCCCCAAGCCCCACATAAAGCTGAACACAGCAGTGGGAACCTGTAATCCTAGCACCGGAAGGAGGAAACAGGCAGGTCCCTGGAGCTCAGTGGCTAGTCAAACTAGCCAATGAGAGAGCTCTAGGTTCAGTGAGAGACCCTGTCTCAAAAAATAAGGCTGAGAACTATAGAAAATCTGATAGTGACCTCTGGCTTCCACAAATATGTGCATACACATACACATACAAAGCATACTCAAAATGTGAACACTAATACCATGATCATTACCATGAGTCAAGCATTTCTAAACACAGTTAAAATGGCAAATTTCTTGTTATACACATTTTATCACAATTCCTTTTGAAAAAGACAAAGTCCTAGCTGGGCCTGGTAGTACAGTTGATTACAGAATCATAGCTACTTAGGAATCTGAAGCAGGAGGACTGCAGGTTCAAGGCCTATCTGGGCAACTTAGTGAGATCCTGGTTCAAAATAATAAGGCAACTAGAGATCAAACATCAGTATAGCACTGCCCAGCATGACTGAGGCCCTACGTTCAATCTATAATACCCACCCCTAACACATACCTGCTCCCTCCTCCATGTGCCATATCCTTATAATCATTACAAAATGGCCTACAAAACTGTAGGGACCTGATGTTGCATTATCTGTAATTCATGTGCAACTGCCTTCCCCTCTTTGGTTTGTTTTATTAAGTATTGAAAAATCATTCTTACAGTTTCTATAAATTTTAAAGTTATCTGAAAAGTCCTTATTCATTTTAATAGATGAAAAGGATTCCATGCTGAAAAATTACATAATGACTGGATGCCAAAGTGAAGCTAGTCACCAATGCAATTTTCTCTCTAGGAACTTCTTAGGTTCTTTTTCCTTTCCTTTTTTGTGTGTAGTATATGTATGTACATGTTCATATGCAAACATGTGTGTGGATGTGTGTGTATGCATGGGTACAAAGGACAGAGGTCAACATTAGGTGTTTTCTTCTATCACCGTGTGGATATTCAAATGTCAATTGGAAACTACATTTATCAACTTCCTTTTTGTTTGGAATTCTGGCGTGGTATTGATAATGGATTGTGAGTAGAGTCATGTGTGATGCTGTGTTTGCTTTAAGAAGGAATGGTATGTTTCTCCCCTCTCCCTCACCTATATCCCTTTCTTGTGTACTGGTGGTTGATAAAACTTGCATCAGCAGAATTTGGAGAGTGATGAAAGCATGTTGTGAGCCACCTCTCCAGTTCTACACTGCTTATTTCTAGACGAGACATGAGAAGGCAACAATTTTTTATCTTATCTCAGCTTCTGTATCTTAGGATCCCTTTGTTACAGGAACTTAGCCTTTATCATAACTAATACTCTTTAAAGAAGCCAAACAGATTTGGAAAAGGAGGGATTAGCATTTCTAGATAAGAAGACGACAACTGAAAGAAAAGTAAATAAAAAGAACTGTAGGGGGTAGGAGAGATGGCTCAGTGGTTAAGAGCACTGCTCTTGCTGCTGACCTGGGGTTGGTTCCCAGCACCTATACAACTAACAACTCTGTTAACTCCATTTTCAGGGGCTCTAATACCCTCTTCTGACCTCCACAGGCATTGTATGCATAGGTGCACTTACATACATGCACATCAAACATTCACACACATAAAAATAAATAAAGAGAAACCAAAACCAGAGCTACCTGGAGAAGCAGTTGATTCTAGAGCTGGAGCAAGGAAAATAGAAAGTGTGCTGGATAGCTTCAGTTGTCAACTTGACACACCTGGGTAGAGGGAGCCTCACTTGGGGAATTTCCTCTATCAGACTGGCCCATGGTTCTTTTTATTTACTTTTCTTTCAGTTGTCTTCTTCTTATCTAGAAGTGCTAATCCCTCCTTTTCCAAATCTGTTTGGCTTCTTTAAAGAGTGGCCATGTCTGTGAGGCACTTTCTTGATTGTTGAGTGAAGTGGGAGGGCTCAGCCCACTGTAGGTGGTGCCACGCCTGGGCAGGTGGTCCTGAGTTGTATAAGAAAGCAGGTTATGCACAGATTTGAGGAGTTAAGCCAGTAAGCAGTGTTCCTCCATGGTCTATGCTTCAGGTCCTGCCTTCAGGTTCCTGCCCTGACTCCTCTCAGTGATGAACTGTGACCTGGCAGATGTACTATAAAAGAAACCCTTTCTTCCCCAAGTTGGTCTTGGTCAGTGTTTTCATAACAGTACAGAAAGTAACTAGGACATAATGTATCCTTGTAACATTGTGCTTAAAATGTGGGGTGAGAGCACTGTGGGGCAGTAGGAAATGAACTGAATGTTATGCTAAGTGAAAGAAGCCACAACCAAGTGCAGGAGAATCCTAAATGGGAATGTTTAAGGAATCTCTCCAGAAGGCTAAAGAAAGAAAAAATAAACCAATACTTGTCTGGGTTAGATGTTGGAGCAGGAAATGACTGCAAATGGAACAGGAAACTTTTTTTTTTTTTTTTCTTAATGGGAACAACTAAAACTGTACTGTACTGAAGAATAGAACTTTACAAATTTTCCACTTGTGACCTCTTTTGGTCCAAAAAATATTTGTGTCCCTATGCACACAGTCCCTATGCACACATATAAAGTAGGACTATAAGTCAAACATTTACTAACAATAAATAATAAAGCAATTTATTGGGCCAGGTGTGGTGGCACACACCTTTAATCCCAGTACTTGGAAGGCAGAGGCAGGCAGATCTCTGTGAGATAGAAGCTAGCCTGGCCTCTATAGCCAGTTCTAGGCCAGCTAGGGCCACAGAGAGACCTTGTCTCAAAACAAAAACAAAAGCAAACAAACAAAAATTTAAAGAAACTTTTCTTAAAGTAATTCTTTGGTATGCCTATAATTTTGTCATTTATTAAAAAATTTTAAAAATTGCCTAATAATGAGATTGATGTACTTGTTTACTTTTATATAAAGAATTAAATTTTAGTTGAATATTTGCTACTGCAGGACATACATTTTCAGTTGATCAATATTTTGATTTTTATAATTGTTCATGCTGAGAATTAACACTTCACATAAATATGTAGAATAATGGCAGAGATGTTGAGAACCATTACAGAAATTGTTGGAAATTCTGTCTTAATCGCAAGCCAAAATTCATTTAATGATTTTTTTTTTAAATGAAACTTGTCAACAGTGATTTTTAAAATCAAACATTCTAACTCAGTACAATCCAAAGACACATTAAACTGATACATGCTGAGGAATGCCAGTAAGAAAATACTAAGAAATCTGTTTTCAGTAATTAAACTGCTATGTTTCTGTAAGAGCAGAAAACTTTGTATGCAGAGTAAAACTGAACTTCATAACCTACCAATATTCTGGACTCTGAGCTGGTGTTTCAGGCAGCGCTGGTTGGCGAGTGTGAAGTGACCATGCGCCCAGTGCAAAGGGCACATGCTGCCTTCAGAACCAATGCTGCAGTGAAGCTGCCAATGTAACATGGGTGGGCACTGCTAGAAACACCTTGGATTCAGTAACCTGTTTGATACTGAATTTGTTTTTGGGCATTTCACTTTAAGAAACTTTTAAAAAGTGTTTCCACATTCAGGTATATGATCCACAATTTAAGAAACAGAGTCACAGAAAACACTTTGAATTTTGGCTTTTCCCAGGGTAGTGATATGCTGCACAGTGGAGTCAACTGCAGCTCCCAGTCAGCCATGAAACTGCAGGGCAAACAGCTTCTGTCCCACATTACATGATGCTACTAAGTTATGATGCTTGGAAGAATAGGCATACTAAATGCTGTCTGAACTTGAAAGGGCTTATGTGGAAATAGTGTAATAGCAAATGAGAAGCAGCTATTATTGTAACCTAGATTGAGAACTCAGCTCTTATATAGTTCTTTTGACTCTTAAAAAATAACGTGCAGCCTGGCGTGGTGGCGCACGCCTTTAATCCCAGCACTTGGGAGGTAGAGGCAGGTGGATCTTTGTGAGTTCAAGGCCAGCCTGGTCTACATAGTGAGTTCCAGGACAGCTGGGGCTACGGGGAGACCCTGTCTCAAAAAAGACAAAAAAAAAAAAAGTGCAGAAAAAGACTCCATGCTGAAAAACAACAATGCTTGAGTCAAAAATAATTCAGCTGACTTGGATATAAGAAATGTTAGCAATTCCTTAACCAACTTATTTTACATATATTTTCATTTTTAGGTATGTTCAAAGTTATAAATAATATAATCTGTATCTTATTGTGATAGAGTTCTGAAAAATATTAACACTCTAAGTGTAAAAGCATTGGCAGTATGTTTTCCTTTAAAACAGTATGAAATCTAATTCTGTGACATGCAAAAAGTGTTTACAATTCACTGCAAGACACCTTACTCTTGAGTTGAGCTTACACTCCCTGCCCCATCCCCACCCACCTTGTGGCCAAGAGCTTATGCATTAAGTAGGGTCAGTGATTATGATTAACCCGTATTACAGCACTGGCATTTCTGTTTCTTTTTCTTTTCTCAGATTTATAAAGTGTAATATTTTACTTAGTTCCTGGTTTTCTTTACATCTGAACCAATTTGTGTTTTGTATTTTATGTGTAGGCATGTATTGCCTGCATGTAGGTAAGTGCACCCATGTCATGCAATGCCTGCAGAGGACAGAAGAGGCTGTTGGATTCCCTGGAGCTGGAGTTATGGACAGTTGTTAGCTGCCTTATGAGTGCTGGGATTCGAACCCAGGTCTTCTGCAAGAACAGTAAATGTTCTTAACCACTGAGCCATCTCTCTAGCCCCCACCTTCTATGTTTTTATATCATATTAGAATTTTAAAAATAACATCCAAATTCCCTCTCCAAGTTTATTAAAATACATTTGACACTTTAAAATTATAATAATACTGAGTTATTAAACTTGGTAATTTTATTGTTACACACATACAACTGTGTAAAACATCACAATCAAGCAACTAACATCTATATCACCTCACATAATTACTTTTTTGTGCCTAATGTTTCTAAACTTTTATTCCATACTAAGCAGAATGACTAGTTTATACTGATACAACTCAGAAGTATAAACATTATCTGTCCAGTCATATATGTGGCATAACATCTTTGAATTAAGAAACCTTATATTTGACTCATCAATAGTTCAATAATGACTAGGAATAAAAAAATATTTGGATACCTTTCATACCAAGCAATGAACTGTTCGTTCTTACAGCATACTTCATCCTTACCAGGTAGAAATCTTTCTCCAGTGCTGTTTCTATCTCCAGATCCATGCAGACACTGGGCCAGCAATCTACCAGTGAGCTACAGCATTAGCCTGAGGAGCTAAGCTAATTTCAAAACATCACATCTTATCCTTCTCTTCACTATCTATTTATATTGACTAACCTACTAAGAAGTTTTTAGGGCTTATGAGAAATCAAAAGAAAATGATACTTGAAAATAGAATTTGAAGAATTTTTGAAATAAGTATTAGTGTAGAAAAACTGATATGGAAAAACAAGTTTTTAAACTCTTTCATTTAAAAAAAATATTAGTCTGGGGACTGGAGAGATGGCTCAGCAGTTAAGAGCACTGGCTGTTTTTCCAGAGGATCCAGGTTCAAGTCCCAACACTCACATGGTAGATAACAACCATCTGTAACTCCAGTTCCAGGGGATCTGACACCCTCTTCTGGCCTCCACAGGCATTGCACACACATGGTACACTTACATATATGCAGGCAAAAACACTCATACACATAAAATAAAATATTTTTAAAAACCACTAGTCTGTACTTTTAAGTAACTTGTCATAATTCTGCTCATGTCAGAAATTTGTTAAGATTTCGAAAATATCCTGAATTCAATGCCATAATTCAAATTATTTCTATGAAAATTGTCAATAAAACTGTGTGTAATGTAGATCAGTGGTACTGACCACTTCCTAGCCTGCACAAGGCCTTTTGGCAGCATTCAGAAATATGTTTAGGAATTGGAATCTATGATTTAAGCTTGCTCTCTACTCATTTTTCCTTATATTTTTATTTCATAGCCAATTCTATAACAGTAAGAGTTGATTTTATTGTAGTGGTTTACTGAGATGAAATGTGACTTAGTCTGTTTGTTTTCAAGGAGACTTTTGTAAAATATAAACGAATTCTACATAAAACTTAAAAGCAAAGACACATAAAATATAATCTCGTGGTGGCGCATGCCTTTAATCCTAGCACTCGGGAGGCAGAGGCAGGCGGATCTCTGTGAGTTCAAGGCCAGCCTGGTCCACATAGTGAGTTCCAGGACAGCTGAGGCTACACAGAGACCCTGTCTCAAAAAGATAAAAAAAAAAAAAAAAAAAAAAAAGGCAATTCTACAAATAATAATAATAATAATCTAGTCTGTTGCTTGTTTACCCTAAAGGGGAACACTGGTTATTAAATAAATCTTATAATTTCTACTTGTCCAGCATAAGACTACTTACTCTAAGAGATCAGGAAGCCATAGCCATAGTCTGCACAGAACAGGCTGATCACCAACTGCTTTTAATCCAAAACTATTTCTGTCCTAACTACTACTGGAGAATATCTGCTCATATACTTCTTATACTGTAACTGGAAAGAGGAAAATTTTAGGTTGAAATCAGAAAGTAGAACTAGAGTACCTAAATACCATGGTATATTCCCACTTCAAAAAACAGAAAGCTGAAAGGTTCTTAAATATGACCAGTTTTCAAATCAGCTTCAAGCCTTGTTTTCAATTTTATAATAGTTAATCAAAATAAAATATTAAAAAATGGTAGTTTACCAAGTATTAAGTCCAAAAAATTAAAATTAGCATTTATAGTACATTTTTAATACACAATTACCTAAATAACAGGATGCCTTGTAATTAGATGTACAATCTAAGTCTCAATTTTGTAAAAAACCAAAGTTCTTTTACCAAAGAAGAAATCTTATTGCTTTTAGTATTTGAACCATGATCATTAAATAAATCCCTTTGCTGTGTGACTTCCAAAGGAGCACCACTGAATGAAACTAGCAGGTTTATATCTTTAATGTATATTAACATTGAAAGTGACTGCCTGAAAAGAAAGTGGCTGTATCTCTACTACCAGAGAAAATCAATCTGAAAACAACAATTAAACCAAAGTTATTTTCTAATGTTCTATGCAATAATGGATTTCATCATTCTATTTTGGTCTTAACAAAGGAACAATATATTTCTTAGAACTTGCCTAGAACCATCTTTTCTACAATAGATGAACGGGCATACCATTATTTCGTTGAAATTAACCAAAGATACTGAAGACTATCAATACTTAAATGTTCTGTATCTAAGCTTATCCATATTAAGTAAAAACAAATTCAAGATAAACCTGATGTAATACAATATGATAGCGCTTATTTTTAGTAATTACTCATCAAGCTCACACAGTTTATGCTCATACTTAAAAACAAAGTGTTTGAAAAGATTGTGGAGATGAAGGTGTCTCTAACTTCCATATGATTTTCAAGAATAACAGTCTATTGAACAACTGGAAATACCTTTCTACTATAAAGAAGTTATGCTTACCCTCACAAGTTAAAATGAAATAAAATAAAAGGGGATTTTTTTTTTTTTCCGCTCTCAGAAACACAGAAGTTTTAACAGTCTGACTAGAATATTAAATTCTAATTAGAGTACTGGGAGTATAAACAAGAGTAGTCACTGAAAGCTGGCTCTAATGAGATCCAAAATAGCCTAATCCACTTCTGGGCATACAACCCACAGCAGAATAAAATACACAGGACAAAATATATTTGGGATCGCAAGAGAAACTTTTTGCTTGATACTGATACTGGCAGATACATTTAATATCACAGCTCAGAACCCAACATACTTAGTACATGAAAAAGCAAAGCCCTTAACTCCAACACTCCCTCCTGCCTTCTATT
>NW_008336953.1:871694-905619 GCF_000622305.1 Nannospalax galili
CAATGCCTGCGGAGGACAGAAGAGGCTGTGGGATCCCCTTGGACTGGAGTTATGGACAGTTGTTAGCTGCCATGTGGGTGCTGGGATTTAAACCGGGGTCTTCTGCAACAACAACCAGTGTTCTTAACTGCTGAGCCATCTCTCCAGCCCCTTATAATGTAGATTCCAACTTACTGAACTGGTTTCATTACTTCCTGTTTAGAAAAAAAAAGAAAAGAATACACACAAGAGACATCTGTAAGGTTGTTCACTGTGGTATTGTTTATAGAATAGAGAAAAAAAACAGGCTATAACCTAAATGTCTATTAATAGATAACTAAAATGTTACATACAAGGTAAAAAAGCAGTTAACAGTTTAAAATTAGATATTGCTATGTAGTATGTATACATGTATCAGTGGGTGCTCTTTAAAATGTATTTAGGGTGAAAAAAATAAGCAGTAGAACATATCTCAAAAATAACATTTATGTATATTTCCAGCAAAACTATAGCTAGCTACATATATATTCAATAATATGAAAATAGTCTGGAAGTTGTTTCAGTATATTATCTTATAAAAGGCTGGTTAAAGAGGGGTTTTAGCTACAGACGTAATGCTTTAAATTTTAAAGTTTTTAAAGTGCTATTTAAAAAAAGTATTTAAAAGGGTTGAAATAAGTTTGGGGAGTGAACTGGTAAAATGGGAGTAGAGGGAAGGAGTGTGTAGATCAGCAGACTCCAGAGTACAGGTCCATATGCTCAAAGCAAAGAAGGAAAGAGAAGCTGTTAAAAAGAAAATTATAAGGGCTAAGGAAAGATTAGGGAGGTGTGTAGCAACAGCTGGAGTAAAAAAGCATGAAGTGGGCGAAAAAGGCAGGAAGAAAAGGCCTAACAACTGGTGAACTGATCCATTCCTCACTAGTGGTTCAACTGTGTAAATAAAAGAATAGCAGCTTAGTGGGAAAGTACTTAGCAACTCTGTTTACACAGACAACAGAAAAGTGCCACTGGAGTTGCAAACTGAACTGTGTGAGGCCAATTAACCCTTTCACCTTAGTGTTTTATACTAGCTATCTTACTGGGACTCTTAGAGCTACACTGATATGTGTTAGGACTAAATGCAATTATAAATCACTGTTATATCTATTCATGAATTCTGAAAATTCCATGAAGCACAACCATTTTATTTAGTGTTCTGAAAACCTTTGCCACTTCCCTGAGGTTTTAAGAAACATTTTCAAAGGAAGAAAGGTTATCTAGAAACGCAAATATACATGCCCTATATTAAACTATGAATTGATTACTAAGGTTTTTTTTGGCATGAAGCTCTTTGTTTTTTTAATGTTAGAGTCACCTCAATTTTCTTCTAGAAATATTAAGGAAAGAATAACACACAGATTGGCAAAAATGAGAAATTGAGAAATCATAGTTCACACTGAAGTGGTCTGAAAACCAAGAGACCTTTAGAGCTACTGCAGATGTTATAGTTGTGATTACAATTTATTACTTTTAAGAAAAACTTTTGATCTAAAGGACTATTTTTGGGGGGGGGTCTTTTTTTTGAGACAGGGTCTCCCTGTAGCCCCAGCTGTCCTGGAACTCACTATGTAGACCAGGCTGGCCTTGAACTCACAGAGATACACCTGCCTCTGGCTCCCAAGTGCTGGGACTACAGGCATGCGCCACCACGCCCGGCTAAAGGACTATTTTTTAAGACAGTGATAGGTTTACTACTGATTCATTTTCCTGCTTCCCAGTCATATGTCTTCTTTTAATTACATGTTTGAGAGCAAGGATCCTATTTTCCACATATCCTATAAAAACTAGAAAAACATCATGCACCAACACAGTGTACAAACCTTTGATAATGAACATGTTGTGAAACACTGGCATATGTGAAAAGCCTTGTTTCTATGAAGTACCGGTGACAGCAAAAAAACGGTCTATTCAATGTTAAACTAAGGCCATCCACATGAATGTTATACCCTATGTCTTTTTGGTTTTTAGTTTTGTTTCTTTAAGACAAGGTCTTCTATAGCCCCATCTAGCCTCAAACTCCTGATTCTGAGGTCTCTGCCTACCAAACGCTGGGATTAAAGGTGCGTACCACCACACCCAGTTCCACTCCTAAAGGTACCAACATCATCCTACTACTAGCTGAAACATCATGTCAAATTTTCTCCTAACCATTGCCAATTATCACTGAATTTTATTAATAATAATTAAAAAAAAACTAATCAAGGTCTCATGTAGTGGCATGTGTCTTTAATCCCAGGACTAGAGGGTGAGGCGAGGGTGGGCAAAGGAAGGTGTATCTCTGAATTCCAGGCCAGCCAGGACGACATAGTGAGACCATGACTTAAAACAAAACAAAACAAAACAAAACAAAACAAAACAAAACAAAACAGGGGCTAGAGAGATGGCTCGGTAGCTAAGGGCACTGGCTGCTCTTACAGATGACCCAGGTTCGATTCCCAGCACCTACGGGCAGCTAGCAACCATCCATAACTCCAGTTCCAGGGAATGTGACACCCTCTTCTGATCTCTACAGGCACTGCGTTGCATGATACGGATGCACTTATATACATGAGGGCAATACATTCATATACATAAAAAGGAAAATAATAAACAAAACAAAAACCCACCAAAATGAGAACAGACAATGAGAAGATGTTAATAGATCTTTTGAGGAGGGTTATAAAAAAAAATACCAACACAACAAAGATCAACAACAATTTGAAATGGTCACCTTAGCCTTTCAGGAGCAAGGGATGTTTTTCCCAATTCGCTTTTCTCAAATCTTACTAAGTTACAAAAGGTAAAAGAGCTGAAGAATTTTCTTCCTCTTGGAACAGAAGCTATATTTATTGACTTCTATGACCGTGTTAAAATCAGTGAAGGGACAGAATGGACAAGCCTGGTAGGGTCTGCCTTTTTTTAGTCTTTTCATGAATGCAGGTCATCCCAGGTTCTCCTATTTCTCTTTCTTCTATAACACCAGCACAATCACAGTAAAAGGAACCAATAAAAACAAACAGCATTAAGTAAAGGAAAAGGGAGGCCAATGGCAAGCAACAGAAAAGGGCAGAGAGAACTCAAGCTGTTTTCCAGTGAGCTAGAGCACATGGGTTTGTCACAAGAAGGTAAGAGACTGGGTGACATTCATCACACTGCTGCCTCCTAAGTCCTTGAAATATTCTAGAGCATAGCACTTTTACCAGACAAAATTCAAGATTATCTTAGCCACTGTTTTCAAGAAAACTATTAATCTTTAAGAAAACAAAATGATACACTAGCCAAATAAACATACCATTTAGCTACAATCTAGATAGTCTAACTTACAAAGCACACATTCTGTAAAGCAATTATTACCATATTCTCTTCAGGAATTCACTTCCTTGTTTTCTAGTAATATACATAAACTAAACTATGAATCACAATGAAATCTCTAAGGATAACTTCCCAAAGTAGCAATTATTAAACTCAAACAAAGACTTGTGTGGCTCAAGCTACAGACATCTCTCTGTTCTGAGTAATTTCTGAAGTTAGTTTTACATGTGGGTTAAGTGATTTCTAGGGCAGGTGACCAAAATATACACATCCAAAGCTACCAGTCAAGTATCAAGATTTTTCTTCCCACTAAATAAAGGAAGATTTTACTGTATCTAATATGATATTTGAGTCAGGAGCCTAGTATTATCCTGCAACTCTACATATGATCATGGCATTATTCTCAATCTCCACTTCCCCCACATAGATAATTCAGGCTCAAAAGTTTGTCCTTTCTTTTGGAAATATGGTGTGATTGTCTAATATAAAAATTCTTTGGAAAAAGCTAAAGGCAAATAATTTTTTTCAAAGTGGTAAGAGAAAAACAAAGCCATGCCTCAGGCAGTTTTCTATAGTTCTTTAGATCATACCAACATTTGATAGTAACTGCAAAAAAAGGTTGTTTTGTTTGTTCATTTAAATGATGCCTACTCTCTACATAGAGATACTTGGCTTATTTTGTAATTCAGGTGGGCTTTAAAATACTTTCAAATTTCTTTTATCTCTGTCATTCGTCATCAACCAAGTATTATCTGATAGATTTTTCTCAATTAACTTTTTAATAAGGAATACGATATTCAAGAAGTACTAAAAAGCTCCCTAGCCACCTGCCACCACCAAAAGATATCCCAATCAAGAGAAGAAAATTATAGTACAGAGAAATACAATATGCAAACTATAAAAATATCCATTATTTCTTGAATCAAGATTTTATAGTAATGATGTACTAATGAAGTGAATTTATAGAATTCATAAATCTCCTTTGAGGAAAGTAAGAAAGTTAAGTTAGAAAATGAAAGTATCAGCTCATAACCTCGTAAGACAGCAAAGCAGCATATTAAATTAGATGTGCATTTGATAAAATTAGTCAGTGCTCCAAAAAGAATAAGCAGGTCTAGTATTTACAGACAGCCTTACAGTCGCCAGTTGATCATACTATCTTGTAATGCTTCCAAATTATTTCTTGTTGATAAAGAGCAGGAATCATGCACTTCTTTCAAAGACCATAAAACCTATCTGAAGGAATAGAATGATGTATACCAAAAAAACAAGAAAAAAGAAAATAAATGAAGTATGGTGATGCATAACTTTAACCTCAGCACTTGGGTGTCAGAGGCAGGGAGAATCTCTGTGAATTCAAGGTCAAACTGGTCTACATAGTTCCAAGTCAGATAGGGCTACATACACAGTGAGACTCTGTCTTTGAAAAAAAAAAAAAGTGGAAAATAATTTAGGACTGTGGAAACAACACAACTACCAAAAAAGAAAAAAGAGCCTCTAGAAAACTCCAGGCTCCAAAATTAAAATACTTTAAAAAAAACTACACCATGAAGCTATGATTTATCAAGACTACATAAAATCAGCAAGTGACCTGTTTCTATAAAATAAGGCTAAGGCTATAAAAATACATATATATATGAAACAACAACTCTGGTTAGAAACTGTCACTGAAGCAAATGCAAATTACCAATTACTCAGCTTACTGAAGGTTAACTACTGCTATAGAATGTGCTTCTTCACCTTGAATTACCTTACACATAAGCAGTAACCATGAAATGAAGTAGTCATACAGAAGTTCTGTGAATTAAACTCTTTTTTCCTAAAACACCCCATGTTTTACAAAGAAAGAAAGGGATATGCTTTCTTGCATTTAAAAGCAAAATCTTGCAATACATAAAGATCTTAAAAAAAAAAACAAAAACAAAAACTGTATGTCTACAGCTGGTTTAGTGGCTTCAAGAATTCTTATGGCCCCCACTGTTCAAAGCTACCTGATATGTCTGTGAGTAGTGCTGAAGAAACTACAAAGATATTTTCTCTACTTTTAAGCACGTTGATTAGTGAAAAGTGGTTGACTTTGTAGGTTTTTGTTGTTGTTTTATTTGTTTTGTGATACTCGAGTCTGGACCTAGGGACTAAACCATGCCAGATAAGGTCTACTACTTAGCCATAGCCTCAGCCCATTTCAATCTTTTATTTTGAGACAAGCTCTCACTAAATTGTCTAGGCTGGCCTAGATTGGGAAGGATGTGTGACCTTGGGTGAATGAGATATTCCAGAACTAGGAATAAAAATGCCAATGGTTTGTTCAGGTTAGAATGGAGCCAAGATTGTACCTCCCCAATTGAAGCTGGAGAAACTATTTGGAATAAAATTATGGGTGGGGTGGGCTCAGGGACACAGCTCCAGGGATAGAGATCCAGCAGCACAGCTCCAAGAGCCATCTTGGGAAACTTGTGTCCTGTTTTGGTCCACTCTTGAAAGCTAAATTTAAGGCTTTCTGTTGTCATGTTCAGGTAATTATAATGTTGGCATAGTAGTGTCACAAAGAACACAAACAGCAGAGTTTAAAGGATTTTATGAATTGGCTATGATGGCAGATGAAAACGCTGAAGGAAATTTAATTAATACTTCAAGCTTTGTTTTCATTAGTACTGATAGCGTTCCATACATTTCAAGGGCTCTACTTCAGTCTATTTTTTCCTGCAATTTCTACAATTTGGTGGCTACAATTTACAGAACATGAAACTATATACAGTGTTTTATCAAAAACACCTGCACTTGGATCTGGTCCATCTAAAAGAGAAATTATGAAAAACAAATTAAAGACAGAATCTTAGTAAAGGAGATACCTTTATTTGCTTTTTTCCTTTGTTCTCAATAGCTCTACTGATAAAGCCTTCTGCAAGTCAGTCGACCCAAGGTATAATGGACAAAGGGACTATTCATCTCTTTCTGTCTCAGCAAAGTTTGTCTTCAACCCCTTCACTGTTGATAATAATCAAAGTCTCCTTCTTCCATAAGTTTCACAATTTTCTTAAGAACTTCATGGAATTTTTTTTCTCTCTCTCCTAGTTCCCTGTTTATCTTTCTCAGAACTAGAACAACAAATTTATGAGGATTAAAAAGTCTTTACATTATCTAGTCTAATGTTCTACTATGAGAAGCTGCCTTTCTATATTTGGTATAATATTAGCTATAACTTTTATGGTAAATGTGTGCTAGCTGTTGAAGACACAGCAGAAAATTAAAAAAGAACAGAAAATCCAGACTGATCAAATGATATACATAACAGACACACAAACATACACACACACACACACACACACACACACACACACACACACACACTTTCCTGGCTCTATCCACTGAGAAATCTATTCAATCTACCCACTGAGAAATACTGGACTCTTTTAGAAATTTAGTGAGCACATTTAATAACTATATTTTAGTATCAGCACAACTATTTTTCAATAAAAGAACCAGATCTCTTTCAGGACAGGGGCAGTGGAAATCCAAGGTAAGTTTAGAGCATCTTGTGGTATCAAAAAATAAGAAAATGGCCTGAAAAATAACAGAAACAAGGATATAAGACTCAAAGTGAAGAAATTCCCAAAGGTCAAATGTGATAAGAAAATAAATAATAGTAATGGAATATAAACCAGTATCTGCAAGTCCATTCTGATAGAAATAAATGGCTCAATAGTGAGAAGGAATACATTTTTCCTATAGCAGAATTCCAATTAATAAGCCCAGAAAGAATAACGGAAATTAAAAAGATCATCCTGGGGCTGGAGAGATGGCTCTGTGGTTAAGAACACTGGCTCTTCTTGCAGAAGACCTGAGTTTGAATCCCAGCACCCACATGGCAGCTAACAACTGGAGTCCATAACTCTAGTTCCAGGGGATCCAACAGCCTCTTCTGTCCTCCTCAGGCATTGCACAACACTGGTGCACTTACCTACGTGCAGGCAATACATGCATACACATAAAATAAAAATAATAATAAAAAAAGATCATCTGGCAAACATCATAGTAATGATGGCCACATGAAGCTTTCATCCTTGACTTCTACCTCGTTCCACACAGGGTCTCTTTGCTGTCTGCTGCAGCATACCAGGCTAGCTATGCTGGAAGCTTCTGGAGGGATTCTCCTGTCTCCACCTCCTACCTCAATTTAGGAGCATAAGGATTACAGTGTACCTTGCTTTATGTGAATTCTAAGGGTTTGGGCCCAGAGCCTCACACTTGCAGGTCAAGGGCTTTACACACGGTACCATCTCCCCAACCCAAGAAATGCTATTATCTTTGTCACATTTTTAAAGTGTGAAATTATTTTAGAATAGAAAATTCTAAATAAAAATAGGTGTAAAGTATTTATTTTTATTTTATGTGTATGCATGTATTGCTTGTGTGTAGGGAAGTGCACCCGTGTCGTGCAATGCTTGTGGAAGACAGAAGAAGCTGTCGGATCCCCTGGAACTGGAGCTACGGACAGTTATTAGCTGCCATGTAGGTGCTGGGATTCGAATCCAGGTCTTCTGCAAGAACAACCAGTGTTCTTAACACTGAGCCATCTCTCTAGCCCCCAGGTTTAAAGTATTTTAAAACTAATTTTGGGGTTTTGTTTATTTTAACTAGGGTCTCACTATGTAGCTCAGGCTGGTCCTAAAATTATGGGACTCCTTCTTCCTCAGCCTCGTACTTGCTAGGACTACAAGTATGCACTACTACACCTAGCTAAGACTAATACTTGAATTCAGTGATCACATATCTCCTTTCCCTTCCCCACTAAATAGTTCATCTTGGAAAGATTCCCAGAATCCCCACTTATAGCTCCTTTTTAAAATTCAGTTTTTCTGTATCTCTCTTAAAATAAGTCTCCAAAATTGTTTATGACATACTGATACATACTGATATGTATTAATTTTCTCATTTTCTGTACTCATCTTGCTGTATGTTTATTAGTGAAAATTACAGGTGTATTTTAAAAGTAACGAAGTCAAATAGTTGGCCTAATTCAGCATGTAATCAAAATGAAATGAGCATTTATTTTTATTGAGGTCAAACTATATCTTCCCATTTTAAGCAAGATGCAGAATTACATTTTCCCCTGATTATTACTATCTTTTCCATTTCTGGCATGGAAACTAAGTAGATTATTTTGAAACATAATTCTATCATTTATTCACTCATAGTATATTAAGTACATACCATTTGTAGTGAACTACAAATAGAATTTGTAGAATACCTGCCACTAAGACTGAGGTGTATGTAACTCAGTAACAGAGCAGGAGATCAGAATAACTGAAGTCCTATCTTCCATTCCAGTACACATCTCAAAAAGTTACCATGGAGTTGAGAGTGGTTGAGTGATCCAATCTGAGAGGAAGAATAGGCAACAGAGAAAATCCTATAGTGGGGGTAAGCTTGGAGTAGACTTTTAAGAACAGTAGCATTTATTTTGTTTCTTTTTGTAGTGCTGGGGATTGATCCCAGGACCTCAATCAAGTATGCAGATAGTCTACCTCTGAGCTACATCTCCAGCTTCTTTTTACTTCTGGAGACAGGTCTCACTAAATTACCCAGGGTGGTCCTGAATTCACTGTATCCCAGGCAGGCTTTAAATTTGCTTCAGCCTCCTAAGTAGCTGGGATTACAAGTCTTTGCCATCAGATCTGGCTAGCATTGTTAAAAATTATTTTTAATGCCTTATAATTGACACATAATAACTTTATTTACAGGATGCAGCAAGACATCAATACATATATATCTAATGTGTATGATATAGATAAGGGTAAATGGCATATCCATCACCTCATTCAGATGTTACTTATATGTGCTAGGAACATTCAAACTTTTTTCTATTTTGAAATACTTAATCAATTATTGGAAACCATAATTATGCTATTATACAAAATATGAGAAACTATTCCACCCATCCAACTGCATCGTATATGTGTTAGCCCTTGCTTCTCCATCTCTCCTCCCCTATGTTCATCCCAGGCTCTGGCAACCATTATTGTATTCTTTTCTTTATTGAGATTAGTTTTTAGCTTCCACATATAATAAGAACATATTTTTGTCTTTCTGTAGCTGACTTACTTAACATAATGTCCTACGGCTGTATCTAGGTTGCTGCAAAGGACAGAATTTCTTTTTTATTGCTAAATATTTAATTCTACACTTGCTTTGTCCATTCATCCCATTTTGACTGATTCTACATCTCAGGTATTATGAACAATGCTGCAATAAACATGCAAGTGTCTCCTGGACATAGTAGTTTAATCACTTTGGATAGTACTCAGAATTGGGATTGCAGTTCATACTGTAGTTCTGGTCCTAAACAGATACACTTGAAAAGCAAGCAAGAATACAGAGTAGTGGCTGTGATCCTCATATCTGAATTTCATCTACCATTTGTTGATTAATTTATGGTTTACTACCATACCAATATACGGCAATTAGGAAACATAAAATGGCGCATGGTGGTACACATCTACAATACCAAAAATTAGGAGGCTCCTGAGTTCCAAGCCAGCTTAGGCCACCCAGTAAGACTCTGTAGAAAGAATAGGAGGGAAGGAAAGAGGGAGGGAGAAAATTTATAAAAATTGCAAAAGATAATTAAATAGAAGACCTAGTATTTACTTCCTGAATTCAGTAATTATTTTTGTAGGCAGTGAGTAGCTGTTCCCCTACTTTGGAGTCCAATATTCTAAGCCAGGTCTAAAATAGGGGCATACCATAATTTGTCCATTCCTGCAGTGAAAGTAGTGTCCAACAGAAATATAATGTAAGCTTTATATTTCTAAGAGATAGGGTCTCATGTAGCCCTCGCTGCCCTGGAGCTACCTCATAGACAAGGCTGGCCTTCAACTTGTGGCAATCCTCCTGTCCCTGCCTCCCAAGTGCTTAGATTACATAACTGAAGCATCACACTCAGCTACTTTATAGTTCCTAGTAATTACGTTTTGTTTGATTGATTTTTATTTTATGTGTATGAGTGTATTGCCTGCATGTATGTAAGTGCACTCATGTCCTGCAATGACTGCAGAGGACAGAAGAGGGAATCAGATCCCCTGGAACTGGAGTTTCAGAAGATTGTTAGCCACCATGTGGGCATTGGGATTCGAACCCGGGTCTTTTTCAAGAACAATCAGTGCTCTTAACCGCTGAGCTATCTCTCCAGCCCTCTACTAATCACATTTCTAAAAAGTAAAAGAAAACAAGGAAAATGAATTACAGAGTATATTACATTTAAGACAGTGTTTGAAGATATTATCCTTTCAGGATGTAATCAATATTAAAAATACTGAGATATAACAGTCTTCAAAATTCAGTGCATATTGATAATATATCTCAATTCATACATGAAATTTGTGGTGGTTAGAGTGAAATGTAGACCTACCCATGTAGTGTAATGGTAGTTAATTGGGAAAACATTTTCTGCTTTTTCAATTTTTCAAATTTAAATTGACATTAAGTAAAAATAAATATGGTATACAGTTTTTACTATATCTCAAGTATTCTTTATAGCTGCACATGTTTAGTGGCTATAGTACTGGACATCACAACTCTAAAACTGTAAGCAACATGAGGAGTCAGAAGGCCATGAAAGCCTACAATGTAGCTGACTGTCTAGCAATACTGAATTAAAGAGATACAGTATATTTAGAGGTTCCTATGGGAAAATTATGACCTGAAAACTGGGCCAGGCCAGTATCTGCTTACCAGCATGTCAATCATATCCACAGCTTGTTATTAGTATATTTAGTCACATATTTTATATTATTTTATATTTGTATATTTATTATAATTCTTTTTTATTCACTTATTTATTTTGTGTTACTGGGTACTGAACCCAGGACCTTGTACATGCTAGGCCAGGGATCCACCAGTGAGCTACATTCTCAGCTATCAAACTCATTATATTTAAATTCTGTGAATCCAAAATGAGAGGGCCCTTTTATTTGCCTTCTATTATAAATTTGAACTGTGTATTTATTTCTTACTTTAAATGATTTAAAGTATCTTCCAAATGTGTACTTTAAAGCAAAGCTTCAGCTAAAGATCACTATTAAATGAAGTTAATATCCATTGAAAGCCCTTTTAATATTATCCACCCAGTTGATAATGCTTTCCCTGAGGCTAACTTCCTGTCCTCTGTTCTACTTCATGAATCTTAAACAACTGATTTTAGAGAACCTAAATGTTTTTAGGCCCAGAAAGGAATCTTGTTAAGAAGTTTGTGAATGGCCTATAGTTATAAAGGGTCAGAGTAAAATTACCTACATACGATTTAACTTCAGGACCATTAATTCCTTCTAGATCATTATTTCTGACGTTGACTTAAGTTTCAATATTTATTTTTCCAAACCTGGTGTTTTCTGATTAATTTCAAGAAAGTCCAAGGCTCTTCTCGATGTCTCTCCAACAACATTTTGAGACAAGAGATTTATATATTACTATATTCAAAACCTTATACAATTTGATTATTTTGGAATCCTTACTTGCCCGTTTTACCACCTAGCCTTAGATGATCTGGGAACATAGGGACAGAATGATATACTTTTAGTGTCCAAGTAACAGCCTCTTAAACTGCTGTTAATCATAAACCTGATTAAACTTCTAGTTAAGTGGTAAAAAGGCCCATAAAGAGGAAAATCAGCATTGAAATAGTAATTACTGGATTGGGAGTATAACTCAGTCTAAAGTGCTTGCCTTAAGTCTGATCCCCAGAACCCAAGTACAAAAGTCACAGGCATGGTGACACACAGCTGTAATCTCAGTGCTGGGAAGGCAGGACAGGAGGATCACTCCCTGGTGCTCACCAGCTAGCCAGCCTAGCCTACTCAGCCAATTTTAGGACATCAAAAAAAAAAAAAAAAAGGGGGGAAAGCACTTGAGGAATACCTGAGTGGACCCCTGGTTTACTCAAACACACATTTTTTTTTTTTTTTAAACACCGTGGTGCACCCCTTTGATCCAAGCACTTGGGAGGCAGAGGCAGAGGCAGAGGCAGAGGCAGAGGCAGAGGCAGAGGCAGAGGCAGGCTGATCTGAGATCAAATCCAAACTGGTCTACATAGTGGATTCCAGGCAAGTTGGGGCTACAGGGAGATCTTATCTCACAAAAAAGATGAACAAAAAATTTTATCATAAAAGTAATGCATCTTTTCAAATTTTCTAATATCAAGTTAACACTGTAAGTATTTAAGGGACTTCTTCCCAAACTCCATTCCAAATACATACCAGTGCTACAAATACATCCATGATCAAAAACTAGTTAAGCATCATTTTGGACAAAACTGAACAGAAACCTGTAGCCATGAATAGGGTTTTAGCTACAGGATGGCAGGGCTCTATGTCTACAAGCAGACAGAAGCCAGAAGTTTGATTTCTTTGGTATAATGGGGACTGAAAGTACTCTGCAAAGGCCCTGGATTAGAGCCAGGCTTGATGCTTGAAACCAGGGCTTGTACCTGTGGAAAAAATGTTTAAGATGAGAAGGGCACTGAGGGAAGTGACCACACACAAAAACATTACATACCTAAGAAGTTATGAGGCTAGCTAGCTACATCAGACAGCAGGCCATGGCCGAATGGAGTTCTTTTTTACCCTGCACCTTCTCTCTCACAGGTGAGTTCGTCTTGCTACTGTGACCAACTTCTTCAGATTCCAATGCATACTAAAAGCTAGTAGATCTCTAGGAATCCGTCAGGCCTTCAGCATCAGATTGGGACTGCTGAGATACTCGTGGACTGAGCAACTACCGGATTCTCAGCCTGTCCAGTGTGGTGTAGCCATGTTGGACTACTCGGACTCTATCCTGTAAACTAATAATCTAATAAATAATATATATATATATTCATTCTACCAGTTCTTTTCTTTCTTTTGAATATTTTTATTATTATTCCAAAGAAAGGCAATTAAAAAAAATTTCCAGCTGGGCATGGTGGTGCACGCCTTTAATCCCAGCACTCGGGAGGCAGGTGGATCTGTGAGTTCAAGGCCAGCCTGGTCTACCTAGTGAGTTCCAGGACAGGTGGGGCTACAGGAAGACCCTATCTCAAAAGACCAAAAAAAAAAAAAATTAAAATTAAATTTCCTTTATGATTTTTATTTTATGTGCATGAATTATTGCCTGCATGTATGTAAGTGCACCTGTGTCATGCAAAGCCCATGGAGGTCAAAAACAGCCTCAGATCCCCTGGAACTGGAGTTATAGACGGTTGTTAGCTGCCATGTGGGTGCTGGGAATCGAACCTGGGTCCTCTGCAAGAGCAGTCATTGCTCTCAACCACTGAGCCATCTCTCCAGCCCCAAGAGAGGCAATTTTTTTTAACAAATTTTTCCAGACGGTTATTTCTTTAGAGAACCCTCACTAATACAATGAGCCTGAAAATTAAAACTCTTACATTTTATTTACAAAGAGAAATTATTATTCATTTCACAGTCTAAACACATGCGCAAATCCTCTGAAGTCTCAAGCATTTTATATCACAATGATAACTCTGAAGCAGTTGTACCACCTACATGACCATACACAGGAGCTTGGCTTTAAAGGCCTCTAGCAGTTGCTGAGACTATTTCTAATTAGGTTAATGTCATGGCTCATATTATTGAAGGTGGTGAGATGGACAGCTTTGGTTGTCAACTTGACACATCTGGCTAGAGGGACCCTCCACTGAGGAACTTCCTCCATTGGACTGGCCTGTGGCCATGTCTGTGGGGCATTTTCTTGATTGTTGAGTGATGTGGGAGGGTCCAGTCCACTGTGGGTGATACCACCTCTGGGCAGGTGGTCCTCTGTTATATAAGAAAGCAGGCTAAGTAAGCATAGGTCAGGGGAGCAAGCCAGTAAGCAGTGTCCCTTCATGGTCTATGCTCTGGGCTCCTTCCTTGGTTTCCCCTGATGATAAGACTGTGCAGTAAGCCAAATAAACCCTTTCCTC
Source organism: Nannospalax galili (assembly GCF_000622305.1). NCBI lineage: Eukaryota > Metazoa > Chordata > Mammalia > Rodentia > Spalacidae > Nannospalax > Nannospalax galili. The sequence goes on from NW_008336953.1 coordinate 885,961, forward strand.
CCCAAGCTGGTCTTGATCAGTGTTGGCATCACAGCAATAGAAACTAAGAAAGATGGCAAATTCAAAATTTTCTTAGTTTTCCAACTTCCAGAAATTTCCTATTACTGATTTTGATGAGCCCTGGGAATTACTTACAGTAACTTTAAACCATGCTTAGGGTAGTAGTAGTTGGGGTCCTCTCTAGAGGAGATTTGATACATATCTAAAGATGATAAAAACAAGTAGCCTTTCATATTGTCTGTATTTTTTAAGGTTTATTTTCATTTTTAATTATGTTTATGTTTATATGATTGTTTGTACATGTGAGTAGAGGTGCCCTCAGGAGTCAGAGGCATCAGATCCCCTGGAGCTGGAGTAAAAGGCAGTTGTGAGCTGCCTGCTGTGGATACTGGGAATTGAACTCCAGTCCTCTGCAAGAGCAGAGTTGGCTCTTAACTACTAAGCCATCTCTCTAGTCCCTCTTTTTTTTTCTTTAAAAAAAGAAAACAGCTCTACCATGTGGAGAAAAATAAAAAAATAATTATTTCCCTTGTGCATTTTATCTTAAAGCATTGCAAAAAAATTGAGTATATATTTATGAGCACTCCAAAAGAAGATAGTGAATAAAGCTTTAATAGGAATAAGAATTATGATTTCAGATTTACATACAAATAGAATGTCTAGAGTATTATTATGTAAATTTACTAAGTTATTTCTACTCCTTTTAGACATAATCAAGCTGGTTGGCTGGCCATCCTTTCTGGGACTGCTACAGATTTCCTTTATGAGGAAGTAGATATTTCTGAGATTTTCTCCAATTTCAGGATTCTAGTGTTGGTTCTTTGAGTTTTATTTAGTTCTTGGTTTTTCTTCAGTGTAGAATTTTTTTTTAGACAGGGTCTCACCAAGTAGCTGGGCTGGCTTAGAACTCACTATCTGGACCAGTTTGGCCTCACACTTAGAGTGCTGGGATTAAGGCATGTGCCATGACATCCAGCCTAATGCAGAATATTTTTTAATATAATTTTTTATTCTTTTGAGAATTTCATACATACATACAATGTATTTTGATCATATTCACTCTTCATCACCCCCCCAACTAACTCATCCAGGATCCACTCCCCAACTCCCTCCCAACTTCATATCCTCTTTAAAAAAACAAAACAAAACAAAAAAACACTAAGTCCAATTTGTGCTGCTCATATATGTATAGATAGCTAGGGCCATTCACTGAAGTGGGGGTTTTTTAATTGAATTTTTGTGCATTTCATACATCACATCTTTTTTTTTTATTTTTATTTTTATTTTATGTGTATGAGTGTTATAGCATGCATCTAAGTGCACCAGTGTCATGCAATGCCCACGGAGGGCCGAAGAGGGTGTTGGATCCCCTGGAAGTTGTTAGCTACCATGTGGGTGCTGGGATTCGAACCTGGGTCTTCTGCAAGAGGAGCCAGTTCTCTTAACCACTGAGCCATCTCTCCAGTCCCGATAATACATCTTAATCATATTTAGACCCACTCCCCTATCTGCGCCTCCATACCCCATATTGGATTTCATGCATTCTGCCATATATGTTAAGCTTATCGAGTCAAGTTTGTGTCCCCAGATGTCCCTTGATGTGAGTTCACCCACTGGAGTCCAGTCAGTCCATCTAGTGTCATTCTCTTAAAGATGACCAACTCTTCCTCATCCAGCAGTGACCAGCTGCCAATCCTTCCTCAAGCGCCTTACCCATTTTCCTACTTCTATGCTGGGTCTTTGTCTGGTTTGAGTTTGCATGGGTCTTGTGCATGCTGTCACCCATTGCTTTAAGTTCATATGAGCAACTTCTGCTTCCCAGCTGCCTAGAAAACTCTGTTTCTTTGTGATCATCTACCACCTCTGGCTCGTTCCAACTTTCCACCCCCCTCTTTTGCAATGGTCCTTGAACCCTGGGTGTCAGAGGCTTAATATAGGAGTCCTGTCCAGGGACATGTACTCTGCAGTCTTTTATTCTCTACATTTTGGCCAGTTGTGGCTTTCTGTGTTAATCACCATCTGTTGCATGAGGAAGCTTCACTGGTGAGAGCTGAGAGATGCATTAGTATTCTCTCTGTCCCCTGTTCCACTATGTTCCATGAGCCTGGGTGTCGAAGTTCCCCTGCAGATGTGTCACTTAGGGATGGGCATCTCGAAGACACTATCTTTGTGTGTCACCAGTTGTAGAACTCTGCAATAGTCTCCATCTGTTGCAAGAAGAAGCTTCTTTGATGAGTGATCAGAGGTATGCTCACTAGAATGTTTTTTAACATCTCATATTGCCAACCATTTTCTTTCTCCTAGAAAGTCTATTTGAAACAACAGGAGTGTGCTGGATAGCTTTAGTGTCAACTTGACACACCTGGGTTTAGGGAGCCTCAATTGGGGAACTGCCTCCATTGGACTGGCCTGTGGCCTGTGGGGCATTTTCTTGATTGTTGAGTGATTGTTGAGTGATGTGGGAGGGCCCAGCCCACTGTGGGTAATGCCACCCCTGGGCAGGTGGGCCTGTGTTGAATAAGAGAACAAGCTGAGCAGGGGCCAGGGGAGCAAGCCAGTAAGCAGCATTCCTCCATGGCCTGTGCTCCAGCTCCTGCCTCAAGGTTCCTGCCCTGAGTGCCTACCTTGGGCTCCCTGATGAACTGTGACTCGGGAGATGTAAGAGAAATAAACCCTTTCCTCCCCAAATTGGTAGTGGTCAGTGTTTTGTCATAGCAATGAAGAAACAAACTAGGACAAGGAGCTAGGCAGATGTAGTGTCAACATTAAAATACACTTTTCATCAGCTATTTATGAAATTATAAATGACAAAGGAAAAGATCAGTAATAAATAATTCAGATCAGAGAAAAGCAGTGTTCATTAGAAGATACGATGAGATGGCAAAGGCAACTTATAAAACAGAATTTTGGAATTCCTCATAGATGTATTACAAAGAGCCAAAAGACTGGCACAAACATTAACTGCATCTAGACTTCTCTTTTGAAAGACATTTAATTAAAAATCATAATAATCAAAATAGATGACAAGAAATGTAGTTAATATTTTAGTAGCTACCCTTGTAAAATACTGGTTGGATTTCAGAATAAATAGGGAAACTCAAAAAGTTAAAATTATAAGGTACTGGTGATTTTTGGTTAAAACATAATTAAAGACAATATATTGTTAATAAATAACAGGGTTGGGGCTGGCACAATAGCTCAGTGGGTAAGGTACTTGCCATCTAAGTGTGAGGACTGTAGTTTAACTTCCTAACACCTACATAAATGTCAGGGCAGATGTGGCATTTCCCCCCATAATCCCAGCTCTCAGAAGACAAAGACAAGGATCCCTTGAGCAAGCTGGCTAGTTAAGACTAGCCAAGCTGGTGAGCTCTGGGTTCAAGTGAGAGACTCTGCTTCAGAGGATAGGACAAAAAGGGACTGAGGAGGGTGTGAGCCTCTAGCCTCCACACATATGCACATAGCCACACATGCTCACGCACATGTACATACAAATGTACATTACACATACACACATTCAAAAAGTTAAATACAGAATTACAGAATCATAAAATACAAGAGGTGAGTCGGCAAAAGTAAACGGCCAAACCTGAATTAAACATTACCTAAAACCACTCTGAACAAACTGGCCCAGTCACAGAAGTTCAGACAACAGTTCCTAGAACAACATGAACTGTATCAACCAATAGCCTTTAGAGACCAAGCAAAGCAAGCATGGAATGTACAGACACCTAGGAAGATGAGATCTAGCATAGATAGAACAATCTTAAAAAACAAACACGGAAGAAATATATATAATATATATTAGGGCCAGCAAGATGGCTCAGTATGTAAAGGTGCTTGCTGCCAAGCATGAAAACCTGAATTTGATCCCCAGGACCTACATGATGGAAGGAGAGAACTCACTTCTGAAAGCGTTCCTGACTTCCATACACACAATAAACAAATGTAAAAAAAAAGGAAAGAAAATTAGAAATGATGTCCTTGAAGACACAGTAATCAGTGATTTTATACAACAAAGAAATTTTAACCCTCAAAGACTGTGCCATCTAAAATATGCTATCCAATATCCACTAACCATACAACTGAGAAAACAAAAATTTAATTTTAATTAACTTATTTAAATTTACCAACATCCAATTCAAACTTTGAGTGTGCTTGGAATAATTTGGGATCATTAATTTATTAGTTGCACAGCTTATAAAGTCAGAACATGGACTAAGTATTTCCAATATTTAGCATCAGAAATGAGGTATGCTAGAAATATAAATGTAAAATATGCACCAGATTTTGAAGAATTAGTACAAAAGCTAGACTATGAAATATCTCATAAATAAGGCTGTGTATATGTGTTGCTAGATCTGGAACCCTGAGCCTTAAGTATGGTAGACAAAGTACTTTACCAGTGAGCTTAGGCCCAGTCAATAATTTTTGTTAGGTAGGCATGGTGGCCCACACCTGTAATCCCAGCATTTAGGAGGGTCATCAGTTCAAAGCCAGTCTGGCTTACATGAAAAGTTAAGGACAGTCTGAGCTGTGTATCTCAAAAAAGGGTGGAGTAGCAGCCCAGTGGTAGCTGAGTAATAGCTCACAGTACTTGCCTAACCTGTGCAAGGCCTTGAATTCAATATACAGGGTTGCAAATAAACACAATAAAACCTAAAAATGTTGAAATAGTATTTTCACATATGAGTTTAAATAAAATATATTAAAATTAATTTCATGTTTGTCTTTAAATGTGGCTTTAAATTTTTAAAATTATATCTGTAGCTTTTATGGTCTATCAGAAAGTGCCACTACTCTCTGCCATCTGTCAAAAATCTGGAGTACCTATTATTCAAGATTTGTAAGTGAAATACCGCTCATCTTCTAGTGTCACAAAATATTATTTTAGGTGACTCGGAATTTGCATAAATATGCAAATTTATATGCATATTCATATATAAATTCATTTGTATTTTCATCCAGTAGATGGTTATAGATCATTAGAAAACGGTGAGTCATTCATGTTGGTTCCAGGACCCCTGGAGAGCTCCAGAAGCTCTCCACATCTGTGATAGTTACAAGTCCCTTACATAAAATGAAATAGTATTTGTATATAGCATACATTCTCCTATATAATTTAAATCATCTCTACATTACTTATAATATTTACATGATATAAATCCAATATAGTTGTTATACTGTGTTTTATATATGTAATTTAGGGAGTGACAAGAAGAAAGTCTGTACATATTCTGTGTCTGCAGCTCGACTGTATCCTGAGTTTACTGTGAGCTGTGATGACATTTAGTCATTGTTCTGCCACCCACAATAAGCAACCAAATAGCTGAAGGACACTAATTCAAACTTTGACTCCTCTAGTTGATTCCCTGGCTCATGTTAAACAATGTTTTTATTTCTAAGACAGCCTTTAGTTTATAAAAAGTTTTGATAAGCCTAATTTTCTAAAGAAATTTTTATCTTTATGTATACATTAATCTATATATTTACTATTTATGTTTACACAAAAGAAAAATGTCAGAATTCCATGTCTTAGCAGTACTATTCCAACCTCTCCCATACCATGATACCATGGCAAACTGTATTTGTAAGGTACACTGGAGTAAACAGGTTAAGACTGCTCAGGGGAAGGTAGCACTATCTTGGTACACTTGTATCCAGTGTATTAATTGGGAAGCTCAGTTAAAGATGCCTGTAAAATAGTGTAAGAAATCTGACTCATATTTTATTTTCACCTGTCTCAACACTTTATTCTTACTTATGCCTGCAATTGTAAAAATATAACCCCTCAACATTTTTAATGGCAATATCCAAAGAAGACCACAAGATGGAGATATTACTCCATTACCTTTAATATTTGTATTTCTGCATTTTTCTGTACTTTTTCCAAAGGTCATTTACTCCAATGCATTCTTACACCTAATAAGGCTTTGCACATGCTAGTCAAGTGTTCTACCACTGAGCTCCTCACCCTCTTTTCTTTTTTTTGAGATGAGGTTTTGCTACAGCTCAGACTGTCCTTGAACTTTTCATCTAACCCAGGCTGACTTTGAACTGATGATCCTAGGTGCTGGGATTACCATGCACCATGCCTGCTTAGCAAAAATTATTGACAGGGACTGAGGATGTAGCTCATGGTAAAGCACTTTGTCTCCATTCAGATCTCTTTATCAATACAAGGTACCAGTGCTTGCTAACCTAATTTAGTGACCAAATTTAGCTTCAAGTGACTATTAAATATTGCCCCAAATTAAACCAACTTAAAGATTACAACGAATATGAAGAATATGCTTCAGGCTTTGAAGACAATTTGAAATCCTAAGTTTTAAGTAATGTTTTTGAAGATGTCAGCATTGTGAAAATTAAGCTTTTCACAATAATCACTTTCAAGATCTAAATTAAATGTCAAAAATATCTATAGATATGATACAAAAAAAATTACACATTAATTCTATATAACTACTATGGAAATTACAACATGGTAGTCACCTGATTTTTAATCAAATGCCTAAATTAGTATGTTTCATTTAAACCAGGAAGTCTATTTCCCACTGTAGATAAAAGATTCACACAAAAATAACCTAAGATACAATTAGCTACAAATAAATTACAATTTCCAGTTTTCCTTCATTATTCTTCTTATTTCCTCCATTATTCTTAGTTCCCATACATCAAGTTAAATCACCAACTACTAACATAAAACACCTCTTAAAAGTCAGAAAATAACATAAATACTAATAAATATTAATCTCTGGAGGTAATAGGGTTTTACTATGTAGCCCTGGCTAGCCTAGAACTCTCCTACTTCTGCATCCCAAGCACTAGGATTACAAGTATCTGCCACAACACACAGAACAAGTACTGATCTGTTAACTGAACGTGTGGTCACTGAAAATATACTGATAAAATATACAATTTCCCAAACTCCAAAAGCCAGAGGTTTCTTGGTAATATATAAATCCAACTGGTCACGGGATACCTTTCATAACCTGACTTAGTTTAGTGGTATGAAGCAAGTTCTAAAGAGTAGATATAAGTTCTGGATAAGTTCTCTCTTCCTCAGCAGACGTGCCTATGAACCCTCAGACTTCCCCGAGTCTAGTAAACAATAATGCTGATGCTCTCCCTTCTGGTCTTGACTCACTGTAACTAATGTTCACTACATGTCACAGTACAGTGTAAAGTAGTTTAAAAAAATTCTGTGCCTTTTAAAATCAGGAACTGTACGTATTTCAGAATTTGTTTAAAGAAATTACTCTATTTTAGAATTCTAAAACTGCTCTCATTGACATTTTAATACTGCTTTTCTCATTTATTAATACTGCTGCTTATACTATGGCATGTCCTTTATTTCTTGATCTTAGATTCAGCTTCAATATTAAACAATTCAAATTCTGTTAGCTGATTGGGTAACAGCACACAGCTAATACCTACTGTCTTAGTAGCAATAAAATAGGCATCCATCTAAAAATGAAGCATATTGTTTAATATACATCTTCTAACCAGAAGTGTGGAATGTGGCTTGCCCTTGCTTTTGCAATATGTCTGATTACATGTGCGACTCCAGCTAGGTGGTGGTAATCAGAACACTTACTGAAAAGGTGAATGGATCCTAACCTTACTTAATTTAGTATTCAATAGGACAGAAAATGAAACACAAATTCTAGATTAAATTTCTAATTTAAGTCCTAATGCTCAGACCAAAAAAAAAAAAAAAAAATAGCATAAGCATTAACATGAAGCCCAAATATTTAGCTCCTAAAAAAAAGATATTTTATGCAAAATATAATAAAAATTTTACATTCATTACTATAGGATCCAGCCTTCATAATTAAATGCTTTGATGACAATAAAGACTGGTTTTTGAAAATATGTGTGACTGTAGCTTTGTTATAAAAAAGCCCAAGGACCGGGGCTGGAGAGATGGCTCAGTGGCCAAGAACACTGTTCTTGCAGAAGACCCGGGTTTGAATCTCAGGACCCACATGGCAGCTAACAACTTTCCAGTTCCAGGGGATCTGACAGCCTCTTCTGTCTTCCATGGCCACTGCACGACACAGGTGCACTTACCTACATGTAGGCATGACACTCATACACATAAAATAAAAATAATAAAATATTTTTTTAAAAAGTCCAAGGTCAGTTGGGTGTGGTGGCGCACGCCTTTAATCCCAGCACTCGGGAAGCAGAGGCAGGCAGATCTCTGTGAGTTCAAGGCCAGCCTGGTCTACATAGTGAGTTCCAGATCAGCTGGAGACCCTGTCTCAAAAAGACCAAAAGAAAAAAAAAAAAAAGGTCACGGTCAGGGTTTGGAGAGATGGCTCAGCAATTGGGAGCACTGACTGCTCTTACAGAGGACCTGGGTTCGATTCCCAGCTAACAACTGTCTGTAACTCCAGTTCCAGGGAAACTGGATGCCTTCTGCCCTCTGCAGGCATTGCATGACATGGGTGCACTTATACACATGCAGACATAACACTCATACACATAAAATAAAAATATTAAAATATTTTTTAAAAGTCCAAGGTCCAGCTTTGCACAATCAGAAATCTCTCTTTTCACTGTGACTCCATTCCTTTATCTATTCACACACTATTCAAGAAGGATAGAGCTGCTTTTTCATTGTAGGTAAAATTCACTGGCATCATTATCATCCAAATACACCCAATAATGCTTGTCTTACAAAAAGAGCTATAAAATAATATCATTTAACAATTTATGGAATAATTAGTTCACTGATAGAAAATATAATGAAATTGGGAACAGGTTTAATACAAATAACAGGCAATTTATCAAACTACTTGTTACTTTTTTTTTTTTTTTTTTTTTTTTTTTTTTTTTTTTTTTTTTTTTTCTGTCCTGGAACTATGTAGACAAGGCTGGCCTTGAACTCAGAGATCCTCCTGCCTCTGCCTCCCGAGTGCTGGGATTAAAGGCGTGAGCCACCATGCCCGACCAAACTGCCACAAAACTTCTCCCTCATTAACCATCAAGACAAGTACCTACTTTCACTTCTGTGCTGGAAAGCTTTAATGTCAACTTGACACACCTGGGTTGAGGGAGCCGCAATTGGGGAACTGCCTTCATTGGACTGGCCTGTGCTCATGTCTGTGGGGTCTTCTTGATTGCTGACTGATGTGGAAGGGCCCAGCCCACTGTGGGTGGTGCCACCCCTGGGTAGGTGGGCCTATGTTGCAATAAGAAAGCAGACTGAGCAGGGTCCAGGGAGCAAGCCAGTAAGCAGTGTTCCTCCATGGCCTGTGCTTCAGCTCCTGCCTCCAGGTTCCTGCACTGAGTTCCTACCTTGGGCTCCCTCAGTGATAGACTGTGACCCAGGAGATGTAAGACAAATAAACCCTTTCCTCCCCAAGTTGGCAGTGGTTAGAGTGTTTTATCACAGCCTTGAAGAAACAAACCAAGACAACTTCCATCCTACCACCCATTTCATTCTGAACCCTGAAAAAAACATTTTGAATTTCATCTCATTAATCATTAGGTAAAATGGTGACCCATTTAGCAAGATGGTAGAATACACCTCTAGGAGTAATTGTAAGAGCAGAAGCAGATTCTACTTTTCCAGTTCACCTTAGACTATTATTTATGAAAATAAAAGATAAATGATTCAGAGTGTTCTACTACTTGGTACTTTTAAAAGACTAAGACTAGCATAAAAGAGACAATTAAAATATTTATGTTCTTGAGTTCGAGGCTAGCCTGGTCTACATAATGAGTTCCAGGACAGCTGGGGCTACAAATATATTTATGTTCTATCAGTTCTAGATAATGTGGCAAAATTTTCATAACAGATTTGCCTTTTCCCATAGAATGTGTTTAGGCAGTACCCACTAAACAGTATGTACATAAGAAAAATAAGTAATTCTCTAACAATTCAATTTGATTAAAAAATAAGCCCGGTGTGATGGTGCACGCCTGTAGTCCCAGCACTTGGGAGGTAGAGGCAGGCAGATTGCTGTGAGTTCAGGGCCAGCCTGGTCTACATAGTGAGTTCCAGGACAGCTGGGGCTACAGGGAGACCCTGTCTCAAAAAGACAAACACACACACACACACACACACATATACATATAGTGCCAGGCATGGTAGTGCACACCTTTAATCTCAGCCTTGGGAGGTACAGGCAGGTGGATCTCTATGAGATCAAGGTCAGTCTGGTTCACATGGTGATTTCCATGTGGGTTGGGACAAGGGAGACCCTGTCAAAAATAAAAAACAAAAGTACGTAATTAAACAAGTACTAATTCATCTCTATGTTTACACCTGATATGTCTACCTAAGAAATAGAAATGGCCAGGCGTGGTGGCACACACCTTTAATCCCAGCACTCAGGAGGCAGAGGCAGGCGGATCCTTGTGAGTTCAAGGCCACCTTGGTCTACATAGTGAGTTCAGGTCAGCTGGGACTACAGGGAGACCCTGTCTCAAAAGACAAAAAAAAAAGAAAAAAAGAAATGAATGGAAGGTTATCTACCACTCTAGAATTTACATATCTCCCTCTGTAAATTAAAAAGTAATTCCGGGTTCTATAATAAAATGAGAAAACTATTATTACACAAACACATTTACAAGGGAGTAGAGGCAATAAAGATTGAACTATACACACTACCAACACAAGCTCAGTGGATTTCATAACAAGAATTAGACATACTCGATAACTACAGTACATATTAATCAGTCATCTATGAAAGAGATCTTCGTTTTAGAAAAGGCTCTGTTAGGGTTTAAGAAGGCTCAATTAGCTGCATGCCTTTAATCCCAGCACTATGGAGGTGGAGAGTTCCAAGACAGCTGGGGCTACAGGAAGACCCTTTTTTTTTTTTTTTTGGTCAAGAAGTCCAAAAAAAAAAGTCTCAATTAATGACCCTTTACCCCCATCCACAAAACCGCTAGGCATAGAGAGATTATATGGTACCTTTAATACTGATAAAGCTATTAGAGAATACGGGTTTCCTATGAGGACCAAATGGGCCTGACTATAATTTTTGTCCTCTCTCCAGACTAGCTATATCTACTGGTCAGGACAGAGAGATGGAGAAAAGATTGATTCCATGGTTCATAGTTTTTTAATTTATTAGCTCTTTCCAGAGAAACAACACAGAACAAAGGCAAACACCAAGTAGGTAACACATTATCCCCCACCCCAGAAGGTAACACATAACTTCCAAAGAAAAGATGTAAGGAATGGTTCAGAAACCAGGAGTGTTTCTTTATGAAAATCCTTCATCCTGGGTATGAGTAGGCAATAACTGTCTATCCCTCTAAAATAGGCTTACATCTGAAAATACAGACTGAAAGTGCTTTGAAGGTTTATTAATACTGATTAACAAACTTTTTATTCATTTTTATGTGAATGAGTGTTTTGCCTGCATATATGTAAGTGTATCCTTGTCATGCAGTGCCCACAGAGGTCAGTGGATCCCCAGGAACTGGAGTTACAGGGCTATTAGCTGCCATGTGGATACTGGGAACCAAACCTGTCTTGCTGCTCTTAACCACTGAGTCATCTCTCCAGCCCCTAAAAAACTTTTTGAGACAGGGTCTGACTATATAGCCTGGCTGGTCTGAACTTACTATGTAGACCAGGCTGGCCTCAAACTCACAGAAATCTACCTGCCTTCCAAGTACTGGGATTAAAGGCACATTCATATTGTTCTAAAACAATATGAAATACATACAGAGTCCTTTACTGTATGAGGGCTGAAAAGGTCATTATCTAAATGGGGCCTATTATTGCGAGTTAAAAACTGTCAAGCAAGAACTTATTTTGGGAATTGCAGTTTCGTTTTAGATATTTATATACTTTCATTCAATACATTATTATTCATGAAGCCAAAGGATAGCTTGATCCAAATTTTAAAAGTCATCAGGTATTGCAATTAGACAGCCTGGGGTGGGGGTGAGAAGGACTGATTAGGGGATAAAAAAAGACAGTCACAACTAATTTTCTGTTGTCTCCAATTCTTCCTCTGTCTGCTCTCCTGAACAGTCTAATCAGTTTAGTGTTTCTCTAGTTGGCTAAAATAGCTCTTGCTGACGTAGGCACTGACTTTTATATTGTTAAGTACAGCCAATTCTCAGAATTCATTTAATTCGAATCACCATCATTTTACTTGGCTGATTGATCACTTTCTTCTCTGAGATACTTTCTCCACTTCACTTGAAAGAGTTCACCTTTCCATGGTTTCTTCCTTCCCATCTCCCTCATTGGTTGCTCTTTATCTCTCAGATCCCCATGATGGATTTTTCTGTTTGGGCAAATAACACTAGGTTAGATAATCTAAATTTTTAAAAATTATGTGTATATGTGTGTGTCTATGCTAGGCTTGTGCACATGAGTGCAGGTGATGTCAGAGGCCAAAAGGCGGCACTGGATCCCTGGAGCTGGAGTTACAGGAAATTGAGAGTCATCTGACCCAGGTACTGGGAACCAAACTTGGGTCCCTTGCAAGAGAGGTACATGCTCTTAAAATTATTTTATGTGTATGTCTGAGTGTGTGTATGTGCACATACAGATGCCCGTGGAAGTCAGAAGAGGGCATGAGAACACACAGAATTAGAGTCACAGGCAGTTGTGAGCTGTCTGATGTGGGTGCTAGGAACCAAACCCAGCAAGGTGCTTCTAACTATTGATGGCCCCTAGATAATCCAAACTTTTTTGTTTTTACTTTTGTTCTTTTGAGACAGGGTTTCACTATGTAGACCAGGCTGACTTCTACTTCTACCTCTGCCTCCTAAGTGCTGGGATTAAAAGCATGGGCCACCATGCCTAGTTAATCTAAATTTTATAACACTACTGATAAATTTCTTTATTCTCTTAAAAGAGCTAAACTTCTATAAAGAATTGGAAAGCACTGTCAAGGTATTTTGATAGGTCGTATATATGACTCTCACTAGCTACAGATTTGAACCAATCTAGTGAATACTAAACAACTATTATCAATATTTAATTTACTTTTTAAAAAAAATATTTTATTTATTTTTATTTTATGTTCATGAGTGTATTTCCTGCATGTATGTGAGTGTTCCTGTGTCATGCAATGCTGCGGAGGTCAGAAGAGGGCTTCGGATTCCCCTGGAACTGGAGTTAAGGATGGTCCGTAGCCGCCATGTGGGTGCTGGGACTTGAACCCAGGTCCTCTGCAAAAGCAGTCAGTGCTCTTACCAATGAGCCATCTCTCCAGCCCCTTAAGTTACTGTTAAGCAGGCAAAATGGCTCAGTGGTCAAGGCTCCTGCTGCTGAGCCTGACCACCTGAGTTTAATCCCTGGGGCCCACATGGTGGAAGGAGAGAACCAACTCCTAAGAGTTGGCCTCCACGTGTGTACCATGACACAAGTGAAAGTACACAATGACACTCACAAAAATAATAAATAAATGTAATTGAGAATATTCCCTGTCCTTCCTAATCTAGATTATTAGAAAATTAAAAATTAAAGTGAGTCTTCAGGGCTGGCATGGTGGTCCAAGACTATAATCCCAATACCTAAGAATCTAAGGCAAGAGGATTAAGATTTAGAGGGGAGCCTGTGCTACATAGTGAGACCTTGTCTCAAAAAACTCAAAACCTGGGGGCTGGAGAGATAGATCAGCAGTTAAGAGCACTGGCTGCTCTTGCAGAAGACCTGGGTTCATTCCCAGCATCCACATAGAAGCTAACAACTGTCTGTAATTCCAGTTCCAGGGGCTCTCTTCTGACCTCCACAGGCATTGCACCACATGGGTGCACTTAACCTACATGCAGGCAATACACTCATACACATAAAATTTTTTTTAAAATGTTTTTTAAAACCTTATAACCAACCAAACAAAAAGTTAATCTTTAAACTTACAGTTTTATCAATTGTTACACATACTACATCATCATTTGAGAATGAGGCTTTTTTTTTTTTTCCTGTGAGCCAGAAGTGGTACTTCAGTTCTTACAAAACCATTTGTTCCTAAGAATTTGAGGTGTGAATAATTTATAACTCTTACCATAACAAGAATTGGTAAACTCACAGTGCTATGGTGACCTAGCAATTTCAAAAATGGAATGGAAATGCAGTGACTGAAAATTACATTTCCATTTATTTGTTAAATTTAAATGGGAACATTTAATTTCCTTTTAAAAGTTCAATATTTCATAACCTATGAGAGAAGTGTGTTTCCTATCTAGTCCATGTTAAGTGTGACTTGAATGACAACTGTTAGTAAACTTTTATTTATTTATTTGTCTTTTTTGAGCCAGAGTCTCCTCCCTGTATCCCCCAGATGGCTTGGAACTCACTATGTAGACCAGGCTGGCCTTGATCTCACACCGATCTGCCTGCCTCTGCCTCCTGAGTGCTGGAATTAAAGGCGTGTGCCACCAAGTAAGGCTATTTTTTTTTTTAACCCCCTATAAACTATGCCAATCGTGTGAACGACTCAATCCGATCTTGCGAAATGTTCACTCCACAATCCTGAAGTTGGTGACTGATGCCACGTTTTCCTGAGGTAAGTTTCGGGTAGAGACCCGATAAACACCCTCGTTTGACTGCTCTCGAGCAGAAATAAAAGACAAGTGAGTTTTACTAAAGATCCAAGCTAAAACCAGACTAGAAAGGAAAGTCAAACGCAGCCAGACACAAACAGCTGACCCATGGTTGCTAGCCAGGCTTCTCTTTGACTAGCACTCCAAGTACCAAGCCTAGAAGCGTCGCATTCCAGTACCAACCTGGCAGAGGCTTCAGATTCCTCCAGATTTCTAACTCTGCATCAAAGCAAGGTGCAAGGAAAACTTTTGCTGACACCGGGCAAAATCATTCCTCTCTTCCCAGCAAGGATGGGGAAAGGAGGCGGAGGAAATAAACCTACGCGGCAGTAGGAAGATGACAATTTGGGGTGACACACGGTTACTGTCAAAAGGGTGGGGGGTAGGTGTAAAAACTGTCCACCCACACCTCCCTCCCTTCTTCCTTCAGCACAGCGTGGGGGTGCGGAAATGCATCCCAGCTTCCCAGCATCCCCAGGCGGCTGGCGCAGTCCAGCCCCACACAGTCGGAGGTTCAGAAGTTGGAGCGCGGTATAGGGCCGGCGGGGAGGGCGGGGCAGCTCGCGCGCCCCTTTCCGCCCCCCCGACGCGCTCACCTGGGGCACCCCGAGGAACGCGTAGAAGTTCAGCTGCACCTCCTCCACCAAGTCGAACAGCTCCAGGTCTGCGCTCTCCCAGGCGCGCGCCGGCGCCGCGGCCGCCAGCAGCAACAGCAGTAGCGGCCACAGCTGCACGGACCACGGAGGTCCGAGGCTCCGGGAGCCGGGAGCTGACATCTGGCGCGGCGCCTAGAGGTCGGTCAGCCACAGCGCAGGGCCACCGGCAGAGAGCGGGGACGTGGCGGGCAGCGCGGGCTGAGGCGACGCAGCCTGTCAGTCATCAGCGCCCGGAAGCGCCAGCCAGGCCTTCCTCCCGACTCGAAGCAGCGGGGGGCCCGGCCCGCGAGCTTGCAGTAGCGGCCACCGCCCGCTGGGTCTTCGCCGACCCTCGCCCAGGACCTACGAACAGCTGGAGAACCAGCGTAGGCGTCCAGGCTGCCGAGGGGGAGAGGCTGCCCCTCGCCACAGCCTATCCCAGGCCTCGCTTCCGGTGACGTCACGTCTCCTAGCAACCGCGCGAGGGGGCGGGGCCGGAAGTGAGGGTGCCTGGCGCCCTGGATCCAGGCCCCAGAAAGCCTGAGATCCGGGGCTGGCCTGTGGAGCTACACGTGTGTCTACGCTGGTTAGGAGACATGGACAGTGACCGACCTCACGGACCCGGAGCGCTTCTCGTGTGGGCTGCTCTCCCGGTACCCCCATGTTGCCCTCCACCTACGTATGGCGCTTTAAAAGGCATATTTGGAGCTCGGTTTATTAAGGCTTCTGTTTCTGTGCATTTTATTATTCCATCAGCGAAGAGGATGCATTGAACCAATGCCTAAAACGAGCAGATCTAATCAGTAGCCCAGGGCCTTTCTCAAGAGCGAAAACAGAAAAGGAATTTGAGCCAAGCAAGAATATGAATTAAGATTTACAGGCATATACATGCAAATAAGCAGCTTAGTACAGTTCCTCGTGGCGACTTAGTCGTAAGAGAAATGGAGTTTATCCACTTTAGCCTATCCCCCAAGTTAAGTTCTGTTTTTAAAGACATGCAGGCCCCTCTCCCACAACAAATGTCTCATCTAGTTTGACACTGCTACTGTTTTGTTTTTTCTCCACTATGGCGGTAGTCCTCTTGTAGAAACTTTGCTTTTGTTTTAGTGTTCCGACATTTCTCCCTTACTCCCTACTTTTACTGAAGAAGTACAAGAACAACACATGCTTGCTTGGTCAGTTCTGAAAGTTTGGCCTCTTGGGGCTGGAGAGATGGCTCAGCGGTTAAGAGCCCTGAGTGCTCTTGCAGAGGACCTGGGTTTGATTCCCAGCACCCACATGACAGCTATGAACTGTCCTTAACTCCGGCTCCAGGGAAATCTGAATCCCTCTTCTGACCTCCGTGGCAATGCACGACACGGGTGCACTCACATACATGCAGGCAATGCACTCATACACATAAAATAAAAATAAATATTAAAAGTTTGGCCTTTTGTTTTCTCATTGGGGGTCTGGCCAGTTAAATCAAGCTCAGTAGGGTAAACAATAAAGCTATCTTTGTTTGATAAAGGAAAACACTACAAATGAAACAAATCTTAGGAATTATTTAAAAAAAAAAACAATTCTAAATAAAGTGAAAAAATGAATGCAATATACCTTGCTTAAAAATAATAGATACTGGGCCAGGAGTGGTGGTGCACACCTTTAAATCCCAGCACTCAAGTAGCAGTCGCAGATACATCTCTGAGCTGTAGGCCAGCTTGGTCTACATAGAATTCCAGACCAGTCAGGGCTACACAGTGAGCCCCTGTGGTAACAGTGATACTGGACAAAGGTAGTACCTTGCAGATCACATGATAACAATTTGTTGAAGTAAATCCTGACACTACCGTCTGCCACATACTACTCTTTGGTTTGTTTTGGTTTTTTTGTTGTTGAGACAGGGTCTCAACAGGATCTCACAGATACCCACCTGCCTTTGCCTCCTGAGTGCTATGTTTTCTTAAAGTAAAACTCGTCTTGAGATCAGAGAGATGGCTCAGCAGTTACAAACACTCGAGCGTCTGCTGAAGGCCTGAGTTCTGTTCTCAGCTCCCATGTAAAGTGGCTCACAACTTATGTAATGCCAGCACTTTTCTCTGAAATGATGTTCTCACTGCCTCAAGTCCCTGCAAAGACCACAGTTCAATTGGTGTCTTCATCTGTTTAATCGTTGTGCTGTAAAAGGCAATGTAATTGAATGAATCTTTTGTTAAGGTCTGGGCTAAGTGAGCTGGCTGGCAAGTAAGCTGTTTTCTTCCCTGATGACATTTAGTGATCTTAGGTATGAACTTGTTGTGCTTGGCCTGGGCAGAGGGACTTTACACAGATTATGAGAAACCAGTGAAATGTTCATAGTCATGTGAAAGGTGTAATGGATAGAAACACAAAGGGACTCCAGACATACAGGCAGAGTTCCCACAGGACATCTGCAAAGTTGTGGTGTTGTACCTCATCCACTGGACCCCAAAAAGACCACCGAGGACCCAACACACCAAAATGCAAAAGCAAAGGTTTATGGTTTATTCGGGCTTAAGCTCGGGCTCTCAGACCTCACCAACTCAACAGATCCATGCTGAGAGCCCAGAGTAAGGGAGAGTGGAGCCTTTTATAGGTTTTAGACAAAGAGAGGAGGGGGATACTGAAGATAATACATTTTGGTTGGTTCAAGGAGCCTGCATGCACCAACATAATTTTAAGCTGATTGGGTGTATAAGATGCAGCCCTGGAAGTTTCTTATTGGTAGGTGCTATTCTCAGGGCTGTGGAATGTGCTGACTATTATCTGTGGGGCCAGGAGTCTCAGTTTTTACCTTATAGGGCAGTTTTCATGCCCGGGTTTGCTTAATGTATAGTTTCCTGGAAGGGGGGGATAGCAGGCGGTGGTCAGGGCATGTCTAGGCATGTCTAAAGCAGCAGCCAAGCATTTTACAGAAGCTAAAAGAGCAATTAGTGGGGGTCTGAAGGGATTGGGGGATAGTGGGTGAATGAAGAGGGTCTCAGGGTCCTACATTCCCCCCTTGTCTTGTAACTGGGGAAACCAATCATGGGTTCTGGTTGGCCAGCTCACAGGTATCTGATGGGTAGAGAACGGGCGGGAGCGAGCGGGCGGCGCGGATGGAGGAAGGCACGAGCGGATGGATGAGGCACCGAGGCACAGATGGAATTCTCAGCCGGATACAGATTTATTTCGCACGGGGCACCTTTCCCTTGGGGAAGGGAAAGATGTTGGCGGAGGGAAAGATGTCAGGGAAGGGAAGGGGAAGGGAAGGGAAGGGAAGGGAAGGGAAGGGAAGGATGTCCACAAAGGGAAAGATGTCCGCTCACGGGTTGTGAGCTGGGACTTTACATATGGAGGCTTTAGGGTGTGGAAGGGGGGGAAATGGAGAGAAATCAGGGAGGGGGATTAGGGTGTGGAAGTGTTTTCTTTTTCCTCTTAAGATAAGAGGAACTCTGCTTATCTTATCTTTGGAGGTCAGAGGAAAGGCAGGCTGCTTCTCAGCAGAGTTTGTAAGTCCCTGTTGGGGAGGGCGGGGAGCTGCTATTTGGAACCCTAACAGTATCTGGGGGGATCATGCTAAGGGGCATGATAAGCAGTTCAATGTCAACAACAGACAGGTTAGCAGGAAGGGTCTCATCCGGATGCAGAGCTTGGATGGATTCGAAGGGTGTGGGGATGCCTTCCAGGTGTCTCCCTTGTAATCCTCTGGGACTGCAAATGTGTCGGCAGGTTTTGCGTGGGAGTAGTGCACCCAAGCCGCGACGCCGTCCACTTTGAGTGAGGTGGGAGTCATCAAGAGGATCACGAAGGGGCCCTTCCATCTTGGCTCGAGATTTTTCCGTTGGTGTCTGCAGATGAAGAACCAGTCGCCCGGTTTAAACCTGTGGGGTTGCGGGGGTACAGCAGCTTCATATATGGCTCTGAGTTGCGGCCAGACCCATTGGTGGGTTAGCTGCAACCGTTGGAGTGAGTCCAGTAGGTCCTGGTCTCCCAAGGTTGATACTAGGTCAGCTTGGAGGCTAGTATCATAGGAGGGGGGTTTCCATACATGATTTCAAAGGGGGTCAAGCCCTTCTGGTATGGAGTGTTAGGGCAAAGGGGAGGAGAGCCACCCAGTCTGTGCCAGTCTCTAAAGCTAATATGGTTAAGGTCTCTTTTAGAGTTCTATTCATTCTTTCTACCTGTCCTGAACTCTGGGGTCTATAAGCACAATGTAGTTTCCAATTGGCCCCCAGTGCAGTGGCTATTCCCTGGCTTACCTGAGAGACAAAGGCTGGCCCATTATCTGGGCCGACTGTAGTTGGGAAAGCATACCTGGGCAGGATCTCTTTGATTAGCTTCTTGGCTACCACGTGAGCTGTCTCATGTTTGGTTGGGTAGGCCTCAGTCCATCCAGAGAAGGTGTCTATGAATACTAGTAAATATTTATATCCAAATTTTCCCTGTTTGATCTCAGTGAAATCAGTCTCCCAATACATACCCAGTCGTGTCCCTCTGCTCTGGGATCCTGGGTTAG
>NW_008336953.1:906324-906765 GCF_000622305.1 Nannospalax galili
ATGGATATGGGCAGTGGCAAATGCATATCTGCTATCTGTGTAGACGTTGAGTCTCTTTCCTTTACCCATCTTTAGGGCTTTGGTAACCACGATCAGTTTAGCTTTTTGGGCTGATGTACATATTGGCAGTGGCTCAGCCCAAATGACTCTCGAGGTGGTTGTGACCACTCTCCCAGCATGCCTTTTACCATTTCTGATGAAGCTGCTTCCATCCATGTACCAGGTTTCTTCAGCATCAGGAAAGGGAACATCCTTCAGGTCAGGTCTGATGCAATGCACCTGTGCCAGAATTTCAGTACAGTCGTGGAGTGGGTCCCTGAGATCAAGATCTGGCAACAGCGTGGCTGGGTTTAGGGCCATCAGTACCTGGAAGGTGATCCTGGGCGGATTTAGGAGCAGAGCCTCATAATGAGTTAATCGGGCATTGCTCAACCATCGATC
>NW_008336953.1:907676-908507 GCF_000622305.1 Nannospalax galili
GGCCCAGAACTGTATACCATTGCTGATCTGGTGGCAGGGTACTGAGTAACATATAAGGGTTGGGGACAGTGGGATGAATGTCAATGATTCTCTTGTTCACCTCCCTCAAATCTTGTACCGGTCTATAGTCCCCGGATTGGGGCTTTTTGACAGGCAGGAGTGGGGTGTTCCAGGCAGACTGGGACGTTCTCAGCACTCCCAGTTCCATTAATCTTCTGGTATGTGGAGTAATTCCACGTTTTGCCTCTAGGGGCCTAGAATACTGGCGTACTTTAACAGGGTCTGCCCCTGCTTTGAGTTCAACATATACAGGAGGCCTGTGTCCTGCCAGACCCATACCCCCTCTTTCTGCTCAGGCTTGGGGAAATTTTTGGAGCCAATCTGATATATCAGGGTTTGGTTGGATCGGCTCCTGATGGAGTCTATATTCCTCGGTCAGGTTCTTGGTGACTAGAACCTGAACCAGTGCCCTGTTGTGAAGCAGGGTGGCTCCTTTACCTGCGAAGTGGATCTGTGCCCTCCTTTTTGACAATAAATCTCTGCCTAGAAGTGGGTAGGGACATTCTGGGATTACTAGAAATGAGTGGGACACCCGGCCCTTCCCTAAATCTACTGTTCTTTGGGTAGTCCATGAATAGGACTTTGTTACTGTTACCCCCTGTACCCATGTAGTTCTGGAGGACAATGGCCCTCTTGGCTCCAATAAAACAGAATTCTGGGCACCAGTATCCACCATAAACTCAATTGGTTTCCCCTCTATTTTCAGGGTTACCCTGGGCTCAGGGAGGGGACCTGAGCCCCGTCTCCCCTAGTCACTGTCTTCACCCCCAA
>NW_008336953.1:908862-920553 GCF_000622305.1 Nannospalax galili
CTGCCTGGTTAACGAAAGCAAACATCACAGTTTGAGCTGATTCCTCCGCTTCTGGGTCATATGGAGTGAACTGCCAGAAGGCATCTTGTAACCTCACTAAGTATGAGGCTGGGCTTTCTTCGGGCCCATCTGACATCATAGACCTTAGACATATTGGCGGGTTTTTGAGCTGCCATTTTGAGATCCGCTAACAGAGTCTGGCAGTAGACCAGGAGCCTCTCCTTACCTTCTGCCATGTTGTAGTCCCAGTTGGGACGACTAGGGGGAAAGCTGGCATTAATGATGCCTGGGTCTGTGGTAGGGTCCCCGGTGGGGCCCGGAACCAATTTCGAGGCTGCCTCCAGGATCCTGTTTCGCTCCTCAGTAGTGAACAGGACACTCAGGAGCTGGTGGCAATTGTCCCATGTGGGCTGGTGAGTGAAGAGAACAGTTTCCAATAAGTTAATCAAGTCCCTGGGGTTTTCAGAGAAAGGTGCATTCTGTGAGTGCCAATTGTAAAGATCACTGGTGGCAAAGGTCCAGTAGTGAAAGGGCTGATTGCCCTCTCCGTCTGGGGGCCCCGCCGGCTGGAGAATGGTATCAGGCTGGGGGGCTGACCCCCTCTGGCTCCGTGTGGCCTGCGCAGGCCACTGTGGAGGCCATGGTGGCTCCTCAGGGTTAGGAGGAGGGGCCTACACTTGTGGCGCTGTTGGCAGTGTGCCCATCTCAGAGGAGTAGGGTGGAGGAAAGATGTCATTCTCCTCCATGCCTCCCTGGAGAATGGGTTTCTCTTCCACCTTTGGTCTGAGAGGGAGGACCTGCAGAGGTGGAGGGGGAGCAGTTGGATTAATCGGGGGAAGGAAGGACTTGGCCCAGGCGGGGGGCCATCGGGTCATTTGATGAGGCCTCGCCAGGTCACGATGTATGCGATCTGGTCCTGGTGGCCCGTCCGTGGGCGGAAGACGTGGTCCTCTACCCTGGAAATCAAACTCAGGTTAAAAGTCCCTTCAGGGGCTCATCCAACATTGAAGGAGGGCCAATCAACCGAACATAAAGTTGTCCATTTCTTTTTCTTTACATCTACACTATTGTTATGGGCAATCATCTTAGCATCCCCCCAGTGGACTAGTGTAAGATCTAGAGGGGAAGATGGGGTGTTGCCCATAGTATTTATGAGTCCTGTCCGTTTCGTCAACAAAGAAATTAGAATGAAGATCACAAGACACAAGAACGACACAGACAGACAGAGGGCCCAAAATAAACTACTGTGGCTTTCAGATGGTCTGGACTCTCAGCTGTGTGGGTTCCCTGGCTTGATTGTGCCAAAGACCGTACAGATAGGACGTGCGTGTCCCAACAGGATTGCAAGGTCCTCTGAGGTTTCAGATGGGCTAGTGTCCTGGTGGGGTGTCCGATGAGGAACACCCACCCCGACGAGGATGGGGATGTCTTCCGAATCCTCCAGGTCACCTTGCTAACATTTCAGCGACAAAGAAAAACTGAGATCAGATGGCTGTGACCAAAGTGAAAGCAGAGAGAAGACAGGCACACACACACAGTTTTACAAAAACTTACCCGGCCAGTTGATCACAAAACTTTTGGGGTCGGTTCCTCTTGGGTGGCTCTGGGGGGATCCCAGACGAGCCCCCAAATGTTGTACCTCATCCACTGGACCCCAAAAAGACCACCGAGGACTCAATACACTAAAATGCAAAAGCAAAGGTTTATGGTTTTTTCAGGCTTAAGCTCGGGCTCTCAGACCTCACCAACTCAATGGATCCGTGCTGAGAGCCCAGAGTAAGGGAGATTGGAGCCTTTTACGGGATACCAAAGATACATTTTGGTTGGTTCAAGGAGCCTGCGCACGCCAACATAATTTTAAACTGATTGGATGTATAAGATGCATCCCTGGAAGTTTCTTATTGGTAGGTGCTATTCTCAGGGCTGTGGAATGTGCTGACTGTTATCTGTGGGGCCAGGAGTCTCCGTTTTTACCTTATAGGCCAGTTTTCATGCCCGGGTTTGTTTAATCTATAGTTTCCTGGAAGGGGGGAGGATAGCAGGCCGGGGTCAGAGCATGTCTAGGCATGTCTAAAGCAGCAGCCAAGCATTTTACAGAAGGTAAAAGAGGAATTAGTGGGGGTCTGGAAGGATTAGGGGGTAGCGGGTGAATGAAGAGGGTCTCAGGGTCCTACAGTGGGCTGGGCTTCATAGAGTAAAATCACCCTGTGTTCTACCAGTCCATATAAGACTAACTCTACCTAGAAGGAAGAACATACCTCAGAGGCATGGGTATTATTCTTCACACTCAAGACACTGGGCAGTTCTCTGAAGTAGTGTGAATAGGAGGCTAAGATATACAGGGTTTTGCTTTTTGTTGTTATTGTTTGGGCTTTTTGAGACTGGGTTTCACTGTAGCCACAGCTGGCCTGAAACTCATTATGTAGATCAGACTGGCTTCAGTCTCACAGAGATCAGCCTGCTTCTGCCTCTGGAGTACCGGGATTACAGATGTGCGCCACCACACTTGGTCCAAGATCTCAGTTTTAAATCTTTTAAAGGCAGATCTGAATCATCAGGTGCCTTCCTGGTTCTTGACCAAAAGCTCAAAGGAATCATGAAAGAAGGAAACCAGAAGTGGACTGAGCCTTACTAACTCTGCATCTCATTGGCTCAACTTGTGTAGAGAATTCAGACCCTTACCCTATATGTCTATTTTCATTCTAGTGGAAATAATCATTTATAGGTGTTTTATGTAAAACTCTTGCATATGCTTTTAAAAATATAAAACATGACAAGATTAGGAAGATTTGACCAGTAATAAAGAGAAAAAATAGATGGATGACAGAAAACCCATAGATAAGCCAGATGTTGCACTTGAGCTAAGAACTTTGAAATAATTACTATAAAATAAAGCAATCAGCTGTAAAATAGGAGTGAGGGTGTACAGATGTAGGGAAGGTGCAGAATTTTGAGAGAAAAATCTTGAAAAATATAAGAAATCAAGAACTCAATGAATTAAACTGTAGACATAGCAGAACAACATAGGAGCAACACTTGAACTTGTCTTCTAGCCTCTACGCACAGGCACATAAATGCACATGCACACAAAATTTTAAAAACAACTAAGAGAATGAAGACATTCCTATCAAACCAGCCAATAAGAAAATACTTGTGGTCAGGTGTGGTGCCTTTAATGCCAGCACTTAGGAGGCAGAGAGCAGGTGGATCTCTGTGAGATAGAGGCCAGCTTGGTCTATATAGTGAGTTCTAGGACAGCTGGGGCTATTGAGAGACCTTGTCTAGAAAGAAAAAAAAAAAAAACCAAAAAAGAAAAGAGAAGTGTCTTAGTTTGTTTTTCCATTGCTGTGACAAAACACTCTGACCAATACCAACTTGGGGAGGAAAGGGTTTATTTGTCTTACATATCCCGGGTCACAGTTCATCTGGGAGCCCAAGGTAGGACTCAGGGTAGGAACCTGGAGGCCGGAACTGGGGTACAAGCCATGGAGGAATGCTGATTACTGGCTTACTCCCCTAGCCCCCACTCAGCCCACCTTTTTATACAACACAGGCCCACCTGCCCAGGGATGGCACCCCCCCCCACAGTGGGCTGGGACCTCCCACATCACTCATCAAGAAGATGCCTCTCAGACATGGCCACAGGCCAGTCCAATAGAGGAAATTCCCCAATTGAGGCTCCCTCAACCCAGGTGTGTCAAGTTGACACTAAAGCTATCCAGCACAATTGACCCCTTGTCAACTTGACACAGAAACATCACTATTAAACTATGAACTTTCCAATTTTTGTCCCCAATATATGATGTTAATACCACAACATAAGACAGTACAACCTTAAAAACCCACAGTCCTTAAAAAATCCAAACACTTAAAAGTCCATAGTCTCTTAATAGTCTCTTAACTGTGGGTGGGCTTCTATAAAATCCAAAAGAAGTACTGTCTTATTTCAAAGGGAAGAACTGGGCACACCTAAGCAAAACCTAAGTCCAGCAAAGTAGCTCGAGGCTGGACATCTGGGATTCACTCATGATCCTCTGGGCTCCAAAGGGTACTGGCAGCTCCACTGCTCTGACTCTGCAGTCCACAGCACACTCAGCTCGTCTCGCAGACCCAGGCCATTTCCATTCCACACCTGCACTGTCCTTGGTGGTCGTCCCATGATCCCGGCATCTCCAAAAAGCTGGGGTTGCCACTGAAACTGAGGCTGCACCCTCACCAATGTCCTGCTCTGGCCTCTCAGGGTGCAATGCCTCAGATTCTCTCCATGACCCCTTCAATCCTGGGGTCTTTGTTATAGGACGGAGTTTGCAAAAAAAAAATCACCAGCACCATTTTAAGAAAAGTAGCAAGGTAAATTTCAATTTTCAACCAGCCAGGCTGTCTATCTCAGGAGTAGAAGCAGCCTTGATGATTGTCAAGTCGCAGTTTTTATAGGATTACAGAACTATTATTAAAATAGGAAACTTGTGAACCAATCAGGTTTGTACAACATAGCAGAATTTTGACTCTATTAATCAACAACCAATCATTATACAGACAAGTGATACAGTCATATAACTTGGCATCCAACTTTGTGACCTTAAAACTAGCCAACTATTTTAGGCATAATAAGTATAATAAGACAGTCAAGGTAAATGACTTCTAGGTGGTCATACAATAACAGGATAACAAGGGTGGTCTTATGCCCTGTGTCAAGGTGACCCAAGATAGCAAGCGGATTACAGAAGTGAAAACAAGCTGGTTAGTCAGACACATAATGTCTGGATTTAGCACATTCCATGATTCATGACTGGGTCAATTTCCCAAGACCCAAGGTTTCCCCCCTTTTCCTTTTGGTGTGGAGCAAAGTTGCTGCTAAAATGGCTCTGAACAAAATGGAGTAACTTAGGTAAGTTTGCTGAGCCACTTCAGTCTTCACTGTAACTGAAGTTACACTTTCACCTATGGCCTTTCCTGGCCTCTCAGAGTGCCAAGCCTCAGCTGCTCTCTGTGACCCATTCATACTTTCAAAACCAGAACCATGCAGGAGACTCTTACATATTACTAAGTCCTGTTTCCAGCTTGAGATAGAGGCTTGGGTCCCCTCTGTGTGCTGATCCTGAGGAAATACCTCCTGGGAGACTTCACCACAGTGATGCTGGTCTCTTGTTACTTACAGCTGATTTTTCAGCCCCAGCTAACCAGCATCAATTGTCCCAGTTAAAGCAAAGGTTTTACTTCAGGTTCTGGTCTCCTCTTAATCACAGCTGATTCTTTAACCCCAGATGACCAGAACCCACAGATTCTTAATTCAAAATCTCACATGAATAGCTCTGATAGTCTCTGCTTCCCTTTGAAGCTTCACAAGCCAGGCCTCCATTGTCTACAACTCTTTCAGCATAACTGTTCCAAGCTCCACAGCAACAAACTCTGAGCACGCAATGGCTTTGCCAGCCCAAAGTTCCAAAGACTTCCACAGTCCTCCCAAAAACACCAAGGTCAGGTCTGTCACAGCAATATCCCACTCTCTGGTACCAATTTCTGTCTTAGTTTGTTTCTCCATTGCTGTGATAAAACACTCTGACCAATACCAACTTGGGGAGGAAAGGGTTTATTTGTCTTACATGTCCCGGGTCACAGTTCATCTGGGAGCCTAAGGTAGGACTCAGGGCAGGAACCTCGAGGCAGGAGCTGGAGCACAAGCCATGGAGGAATGCTGCTTACTGGCTTACTCCTCTGACCCCTGCTGAGGCTGCTTTCTTTTGCCACCTGCCCAGGGATGGCACCACCCGCACAACTCAGTGGGCTGGGCTTCCCACATCACTCATCAAAAAGATACCCCTCAGACATGGCCACAGGCCAGTCCAGTAGAGGAAATTCCCCAGCTGAGGCTCCCTCAACCCAGGTGTGTGACACTAAAGCTATCCAGCACAAGAAGAGAAAAGGAAATTTGCAAATTCCTGATCAGAAACTTAAAACCAGAATATGTAAATAACAAACTCCTAACAACAAAAATTCCTACAGTTTTGTAAATGAGTATTTAAACAGATGTTTCATCGAAGAAGATATACAGATAGCTAATAATCACACACAAAAAAACTTAATGTCTTTACTCATTAACAAATGCAGATCAGTGGTAAAGTGCTTATCTAGCATTCAAAGCACCCTGGGTTCAATCTCCACACTAGCAAACAACAACAAAATCCTAGGTGAGACAGCACTTGACACACAATTAGGATGACTATAATAAAGAAAGCTGGAAAACAAAAAGTGGTGGTGAAGTTGAAATCCTCATACATTGTTCATTGGAATGTGAAATGATGCAGCCTCTTTGAAAAAAAAGTTTAGTTCCTCAAAAAGCTAAATATAGATTGACCGTATGACCCAACAGCTCCACTCCCAGCAAAATGAATACATGTGGACACACAAAAACCTGTATACAACTATTCATAGTATTGTTAGACTCAACAATTGAGGAGTTGGAGACAACATAAATGCCCATTAACTGATGAATAGATTTTTTTTTAATGTGGCATATTTTAGGGCTGGAGAAATGGCTCAGAGGTTAAGAACACTGGTTGTTCTTGCAGAAGACCCAGGTTCGAATCCCAGCACCCACATGGCAGCTAACAACTGTCCATAACTCCAGTCCTGGGGGATCCAACAGCCTCTTCTGACTTCCACGAGCATTGCACGACATGGGTGCACTTACCTACATGCCTGCAATACACACATACACATAAAATTAAAAAAAATTTTTTTAATGTGGCATATTTAAACAATGGGCTGTTTATTATTCTCTATGGTATTATGATTCTGCAATATGAAGGTGAAATATGGATGCATGCTATAACACAGAGAACTGAACATATGCCAAGTGAAAGAAGCTGATCACTATAGGCTGGCATGATGGCACAGGCCTTTAAACCTAGCATTCCAGAGGCAGAGGCAGGCAGATCTCTGTGAGATCAAGTCCAGCCTGGTCCACATAGTGAGTTCCAGGCTAGCTGGGTCTATAGGGTGACCCTCTCAAAAAGAAAGAAAGAAAGAAAGAAAGAAAGAAAGAAAGAAAGAAAGAAAGAAAAAAACCTAGTCCCAAAAATCTTCACATCTTTTAAGATTCCATCTATTCCATCTGTGCAAAATGTCCAGAATAGGCAAACCTAGAAAGTAAGTTAGGTAGTGGTTACTTAGGGCCAGTAGAAGGGAAAGCTAGAGATTGACAACAAATGGGTACTAGGTTTCTTTTAGGAAGTGAAACTAAAATTAGATTGTGGTGATGGTTTCATAACTTTGTCAATATGCTAAAAACCTAGCCTCTTTAAATGGATGAATTGTCTGGTAGTCAATTATATCTTGCTAAAACTATCTTGCTAAAACTGATTTTTCTTTTGTTTTTTTAAAGATTTATTTTTGTTTTATGTGTATGAGTGTTTTGCCTGTAAGTATGTATGTGTACAACATGTGTACCTGATGCCTACAGAGGCCAGAAGAGGCATCAGATCTCCTGGAACTGGAGTTGTGGATGGTTTATCTTATCAAAAACAGTTTTAGCAGGGCTGGAGAGATGTCCCAGTGGTTAAGAGCACTGGCTGCTCTTACAGGGGACGTGGGTTCAGTTCCCAGCACCCACACGGCACCTAACAACTGTTCATAACTCCAGTTCCAAGGGATCTAATGCTGTCTTCTGGACTCTGTGGGCATTGCACACACATGGTGGGTTTATATGCATGCAGGCAATATACTCATACACATAAAATGTAAATAAATAAGTCCAAAAAGACAAAGAAGAGGAGGGGGAGGAGAAGGAGACGGAGAAGGAGGAGGAGGAGGAGAAAGAGGAGGAGGAGGAGAAAAGAAAGGGGCTGGAGAGATAGCTCAGTAGTAAAGAGCACATGTTGCTCTTGCAGAGGACCTCAGTTCAATTCTAAACACCCACATTGGGCAGCTCACAACTGCCTGTAACTCCAGCACCAGGGGTGGCTGATGCCACTATGTGGATACCTGCACTCACATGCACATACCCACACACAGATGCACACAATACATATAATTAAAAATAAAATAAATCTTAAAAAAAAAAAGAGGGGATGGGGCTAGAGAGATGGCTTAGTGGTTAAGAGCACTGACTGTTCTTGCAGAGGACACAGGTTCAATTCCTAGTACCCACAGGGCAACAACCAACCATCCATAACTCCACTTCCAGGGGATCTGGCGCCCTCTTCCGACTTCTGTGGGCATTGCTTGACATGAATGCATTTACATATATGCAGGCAATACACTCATACACATAAAATAAAAATAATAAATAATTTTTTCTAAAAGAGGGGGGAAAAACCCCACACAGGTATAGCAAATTCAACAAGCCTCAAGTAGGGTTATTGCAATAAAACAATATGAAGTTTATTGTAGTTAAAATAGAGAAAAGCTTATGGGGCACAGTGAGGATGATTACTTCAAAGAGCATTTGTAACCTTAAATAACTTAAGGAGAGGAGGGTGAGTTTGACCTCCATCAGGGTAAGGGCTCGGAGCTCAGCAGTCTGCCAGAGAGAGTCGGTTCTGGCCTCCCTCTGGCCTCCAACTACCAGAGGGCCTGAGAACCCAGGGAACAGCCTGACGCCTGACAGCCCCCAATCCTGCTTCCACATGGTGGTGAGCATCCCCTAATTGTGCCATACCATTCCTCTACCTGGGATTTTGTGAGGCCCCTCCCAAGGCCCCAGGGCAGATCTGGCTTTGGTAGGCTAAGACTGAGATCCTAGCAGACAGCCTGAGAGGGTGGGTTCAGACCTCCATCAGTGTAGTGGCTGGGATCTCAGCAGACCACCAGAGAGTACTGAGTTCTGGCCCCCCTCTGGCCTCCCTTTGGCATAGGGTTGACAATGCACAGGAATGCCTGAGAGAGCCTGGATTCTGCCTCCACATGGTGAAGGAAGCCTGAGTGTACCTGACTGGAACCTGAATTGGGCTTCTGTGGGTACCCCTGAATAGCTGATCTGAAGCCATCAGTTCCCTCTGAAATAAATCTGAGAGAACCTGAACCCTGTATCTAGGCACCCAGATAATACAAACAGAAGCATACTTCAACTTAATTCCCATATGAGAATCATACACAACAAAAGAAATTCACATGCTAAAACCACAATGAAAGAATAATAAAATGGAAAGCCAAAACACTATGTCCCCACTAAACCCCACCAATCCTGTAGAAGAGCTCTACAAGGAGAATCCCCTGGAGATAACCCAGGACACTGAATTTAAAAGAACAATCATAAACATGATCAAGGAATTCAACGAATTTAAAGAACTCATGAACAAACTAATTAAAGAGCTAAAAGAAGATAGGGATAAACTTCTGAATGAATTCACAAAAGAGACAGAAACATTGAAGAAAACTCAGACAAAATTAAGAAGGAAGTGCAAAATTCAATAAGCCAATTTGAAACAAGGGAAAGCCTCACCTCTAGAATGAATGACACGGAAAACAGAATATCAACACTGGAGGATAAAGTTAAAGAATTGGACTTCTCAAGTAAAGAGTATGGAAAACTTTAAAAAACATAGGAATGGAGTATGCAAGAGATGTTGGACACCATGAAAAGGCCAAATCTACGGATCATAGGAATAGAGGAAGGAGAAGAACTTCAGGTTAATGGTGTCGACCAGACCTTAAACAGGACTGTAGAAGAGAATTTCCCAAAATTAAGGAAAGACATCTCCATAAAAATACAGGAAGCACATAAAACACCAAATAGACAGGATCAGAAAAGAAACTCCCCACGATATATCATAGTAAAAACACTAAATGTACAGAACAAAGAGAAAATACTGAAAGCAGCAAAAGAAAAACAAGTCACATACAAAAAAAAAGTCCATCAGAATTATAGCTGATTTATCAAAGCAAACTATGAAAGCTAGAAGAGCCTGGACCAAGTTTCCAGTTCTACATGGCAATAGATGCCAGCCCAGAATACTATACCCAGAAAAAATGTGTATTATAGTTGAGGGGGAAAGAAAAATCTTCCATGACCAAATAGCATGAAAGAATACATGTCCACAAAATTAGTCCTTCAAAGAATACTTGACGCAATACAGAGAGTAGAGAGTGAAACAGCTATATCCCAGGGCAACGAAAGGAAATAAAGGTATTATCTAGGAAACACAAAATTAGACAGAGAACACAAACAGCAATCAAAACGATGGCTACCAATACACATCTTTCAATAATAATCTTAAATATCAATGGACTGAACTCTCCAGTCAAAAGACACAGGCTAAGTGAATGGATTAAGAAACAAAATGCATCTCTTTGCTGTCTGCAAGAACCCCATCTCACCTTCAAGGACAGGAACTACCTTAATGTAAAAAGGATGGAAAAGAATATTCCAAGCAAATGGCACTAAGAAACAAGCAGGGGTTCCAATTCTAATATTTGACAAAATAGACTTCAAAGTAAAACTAATCAGAAGAGATAAGGAGGGTCACTTCATTCTGATAAAAAAAACAGTTAACCAAGAAGATATTACAATCCTTAACATATATGCACCAAATTGTGGTGCACCAAAATTCATAAAAACAACACTACAGGACTTTATGACACAGATTAACCCCAATTTAGTAAGAGTAGGGGAGTTCAATACCCCACTGTCTCCATTAGACAGGTCAACTGGACAAAGAATAAACAGAAAACGTCTGAATTAAATGATACCAAACATCAAATGGACCTAACAGACATCTTTGAATTATTCCACCCAAACACCAAAGAATACACTTTTCTACTCAGCACCTCATGGAACTTTTTAAAAAATTGACCACATTCTGGGCCACAAAACAAATCTCAACAAATACAAAAATACTGAAATAATTCCACATGTTCTATCAGACCACAAAGCAATAAAGCTCAAAATCAACACCGGTCGAAGCCCTAGTCACTCGTGGTGATTGAACAACACACTCCTAAACAATGAGTGGGTCAAAGGAGAAATTAAGGAAGAAAAGAACTCCTGGAATTCAATGAAAAGGACAATACAACATAATACAACCTCTGGGACACATTAAAAGCATCCCTAAGAGGGAAGTTTATAGCTCTGAGTGCCTACATTAAAAAATTAGAAAGAGCCCAAATAAATGACCTAACCCTGCAACTCAAGGCACTGGAAAGGCAAGAACAAATGAAACCCAAACTCAGTAGAAGAGAAGAAATAACAAAAATCAGAGCAGAAATTAATGAAATAAAAACAAAGAAAACAATACAAAGAATCAACGAATCTAAGAGCTGATTCTTTGAAAAGCTAAACAAGATCCCTTAGCCCAGTTAACCAAAAGAAATAAAGAACAAATCCAAATCAACAAAATCAGAGATGAAAGGGGAACTCACAACAGACACACAAAAGATCCAGACCACTATCAGGGAGTTTTTTTGTTTTTTTTTTTTCTTTTTAAGACAGGGTCTCCTTGTAGCCCCAGCTGTCCTGGAACTCACTATGTAGACCAGGCTGGCCTTGAACTCACAAAGATCGACCTGCCTCTGCCTCCCAAGTTCTGGGATTAAAGGCATGTGACACCATGCCAGGCTATAAGGGAATATTTTAAAAACCTATATGCTACTAAATCTGAAAGCCTAAAAGAAATGGATGGATATCTGAAATCATGGGAACCTCCAAAGTTAAACCAAGAAGAGATCAACAGTTTAAACAGACCCATAACATAT
>NW_008336953.1:924000-924998 GCF_000622305.1 Nannospalax galili
AATTTTTTATATAGACTTAAGCTTAATGTCTGGAAAGTGTAATCCCTTGAATTTTTAAAGGAATATACTTATGACTTTACTCTTTGGTTATACTTTCCTTTTGGGTGTTTAAGACCATACAGTTGGCCCAAATAAATCATTTATTTTTACACTTAAGGGCATTTGATTATCTGTTCCTCAGGGGTCACATGGGCTTGGGAGGAGCTCCTGACTCCTTTCTTTTACCAGTTGCATCTATGCGAAGATAAGTCAAAGGTCCTTGGTCAAACTTGGCGGGCAATGGAAAAAATCCTTTAAATCCCTCTGACCACATTAGTATAGGCTTTAAAGTATGGCTGTTAAACATCCAATAATGTTCGTTCTTTAGTGTACTTTGAGATCTGGTATAGTAATTCCCCCGGTGTTGCTCAGGGTTACTTTGGATATCTGGAGCCTTTGTGCCTCCATATGAATTTAAGGATGGATTTTTCTAATTCCGTGAAGTATGTCAGGGGCATTTTGTTGGGATTGCATTGAATATATACATATACATATATATTGCTTTTGGCAGGATGGTTATTTTCACAATATTAATTCTTGCAATCCATGAACATGGGAGGTCCTTCCATCTTCTGATGTCTTCCTCAATTTCTTTCTTTAAAGAGTTAAAATTTTTAAAATGACCATCCTACCAAAAGCAATATATAGATCCAATGCAATCCCAATCAAAATCCCCTGGACATACTTCACATCCTTAAGTTCATATGGAGGCCCAAAAGACCCTGGAGAGCCAAAGCAACCCTGAGCACAAAGAGCAACGCTGGGGGGATTACTCTACCAGATCTCAAAGTATACTGCAGAGCCATAGTCATAAAAACAGCATGGTACTGGCGCAAAAACAGACATAGATCAATGGAACTACATTGAAGATCCAAACCTGAGTACATGCAATTTCAGCCACCTGATACTCGACAAAGGTGCTAAGAACACACAATGGAGGAAAGACAGCACAAATGGTG
>NW_008336953.1:925077-940928 GCF_000622305.1 Nannospalax galili
AATCAACTCCAGATGGATCAAAGACCTCAATGTGAAACTGGAAACCCTGAAACTATTAGAAGAAAATATTGGCAGTCACTTACAGGATATATGTGTAGGAAAGGTTTTTCTAAATCAGACAGAAGTTGCTCAGGAATTAATGTCAGCAATCAATAAGTAGGGCCTCATTAAACTAAAAAGCTTCTGTATAGCAAAAGAAGAAATCAAAAAAGTGAAGAGAAAACCCACATCATGGGGAAAAACCTTCAACCAGTGACATATCTGACAGAGGTTTAACATCCAGAATATATATAAAGAACTCAAAAAACAAAGAATCGAGAAACCAAAGGACCCAATTAGAAGCTGGGCTAAAAATCTAAACAGAGAGTCCTCAAAGGAAGAAATAAAGATGGTTAAGAAACATCTCAAAAAGTGTTCAACATTGTTAGTAATTAGGGAAATGCAAATTAAAACCACCCTAAATTATCACCTTACCCCAATCAGACTGGCTAGGATCAAGAGAACAAATGATACGGGAGGATGTGGAGAAAGGGGAATGCTCATTCACTGCTGGTGGGATTGCAAACTTGTGCAGCCTCTATGGAAAATAGTGTGGAGAACTCTTAAAAAACTAAAAATGAACCTACCATATGACCCGGTTATACCAGTCCTTGGTATATACCTAAAGGACTATCGTAGAGACACTTGTACAACCATTTTGTTGCTGCTCTTTTCACAATAGCTAAGCAATGGAAGCAACCTAAGTGTCCCTCAACTGATGAGTGGTTGACAAAAATGTGTTATATTTACACAATGGAGTTCTATTCAGCAGTAAAGAAAGATGAAATAATAAAATTTGCAGGTAAATGGATGGATCTAGAAACTGTTATACTAAGCGAAGTAACACAGACTCAGAAAAACAATGTATGTTCTCCCTCATATGTGGCTCCTAGCACAGGTCCTTTTAATAAGATGATGCTGTACAGTAGTCCCTTATACCTGACATAATTACCATCATCATGACTTTGGCTAAGCCTGATCACTAAACATAGTCACAATTGGGCTTGTTGATGGTTGTGCTATTCATTAAAGGAGGGTCACTGGACCCTCACCTGAGCATCCAGCCAACTAGTCCAACCTTGGAAGACAAAAGAAAAATGAGGAAGAACCCAAGAGAGGGATACTTTTGGAAGCCCTTGTCAAGAAAGTACAATGAACTCTCATATGAACATTTGAAAATTGCCCTGTTCTGACTTTTTTTTAGTTCCTGTCTAGAACTTGTAATGCTAATTACTCTTGCCTTTACTTCTCCTTCACATCTCCTATTCGTGATTCAAGGACTTTCTTTTCCCCTTAGAGACAAGAGTTATGCAATTTGGGAGTCTTTTAGATAGACCCACTGAAGGGGTACTCCAATTGCTTCACCCTGCGTCCCTGTTCAGCATGGAAGAAGCCAGAGTGGTCTGTGTCCTGATTCCCTATTGGCAATTTGGGTAACCCCTTCAGAGGATGGCATGATAAGATTAGGAGGTAGGAATTGGCTAGGCAGTTAGGGTAAAAAGACCCCAAAGAAAAGTAGCCAGTTTCTTGGCTAAAAGTCAAAATGTCCTTGGGCCTGTTAGCAACATACTCTGTTCCAAAGGCCAAAAATGTCAAAATGTCAAAAGTATTTGGGAGCTCGTATTTAATCCTTAAAAAATTTTAGGGTTACCTCTTCAGAGGGGGGAATGTTGGAGGGGAGGGTGTGGGCATGGATTTGATCAAAACACCTTATATGCATGTATGCAATTCTCAATAAAGTTTTTGTAAAAGCTAAAAAAAAAAGAAAATAACATTTTAAAAATATGACCTTTTCCTCAATGCATAGCAAAAAAACCCAAACCAAACCAAAACAAAACTTGAGAGTAATGAGATACGCTGGTTTAAGGTGTTACATGCATTCAACATGACTTATAAAAAACCATGGGATAAATCAAAGTGATTTCAATAAGAACATTTTTTTTCAACATGGCATTTATGCAAGAGAGCTAGGAACATACCAATTCATACATGGCTAAAGAATTTTCTTTCCTTTCCTTTTTTTTTGAGACAGGGTTTCTCTGTAGCCTCAACTGGCCTGGAACTTTCACTTCTCTGGAGCTGGCCTCCATTGCCCAGAGACCTGCCTGTCTCTGCCTCCCAAGTGCTGGGATCAAAGGTGACACCATACTCAACTAAACTAAAAATTTTCTTTTTTAATTCAAATTTTGTAGGTTCTGATACTGATATGGTTTAAGGTGTGATCATGACGGTGTGTAGCTAAGATGCATCAGAATATACTACTGGTGATGAGCAAAAGAGGGACAACCCACGGTGTTGCTGAGAGGATTTCTGATGTCATTACATGTGAACATGAACATTGTAATGACCATTACTTCCTATGGGGAATTGAGGAAGGGTGATATGTTATTTTTCTTTTTTTTAAAAAATATTTTATTATTTTTATTTTTTATGTGTGTATTATGTCTACATGTAGGCAAGCATGCTTGTGTTGTGCAATGCCCCTGGAGGACAGAAGAGACCGTAGGATCCCCTGGAACTGGAGTTACAGGCAGTTGTTAGCTGCCATGTGGGTGCTGGGATTCGAACCTGGGCGTTCTGCAAGAACAGTCAGTGTTCATAACCGCTGAACCATCTCTCCAATCCTTATGTTGTTTTTCTTATTGTTGTGACAAAATACCTCATAAAAGCAACTTAAGGAAGGACGGGTTTATTTTGCCTCACAGTTTGAGGATGTGGCCCATCATGGTGGAGAAGTCATAGCAGTAGGAGCAGGAGGCAGCTGGTCACATTGCATCTGCAGTCAAGAAACTGAGAAGGATGTATGCTGGTGTTCAGCTCACTTCTTTTTATTTAGTCCAGGATCGCTGACTCAGTCTATGGAATGGTGCCACCCACATTTTGGGTGGGTTTCCAACTTCAATTAACCAATCTAGAAACTTCCTCACAGATATGACCACAGGCTTGTAGCCATCACAGATACTACTTAATAACCAGCAGAAAGATTCAAAGATGCTTAAATAAGCCATCCGCACCTCACTTTGGGGCAATATCAAATTTAACTATATCCAACAATTGAATACAATTAATACCCACTATAGTTAAAATAAAAATCTCTTAAATCAGCCATGATTGCCCCTATTCATTCCATGACTTAGACATAGCTGGCCCTCATTAAATCTTGAAATGTTCTCATTAGCTTCTATAAGGCTTTTCCTCAAACACAGGGACTTGTAGTTCTAAGATGTCATTGTTCTTTAATGGGACATTATCTTCACTCAATTATTTATCTAAACACCATTCACAAACTTATATTGAGCTGACAAAGGTTAGAAAAATATTGTTTGGGAGAAGCACCTCCTTGAGAAATAATTCCTTTTGTGCTGCAGTATTGAATTTTAATTATTTTGAAGGTCCTCATAAACAAATACAGATGTTCTTTATGTTATAAATAATAAATATATTCCTAACGTGCTGACACTATGGTTTTCACTTCTCTGAATAATGTGCTCCTTAAATAATTTCACAGTGAATAGGAGCACAGATTCCAGAATAGGATTGGCTAAATTTGAACACTGGTTCTACCAGCTGGATTATCTCTCTGTGTCTCAGTTTTCATATCTCTAAAGTTTGGTAACTGCTATGTTACTAAAATTGTAAGGTTGTTTGGAAATAGTAGTGCCTAGTGTATTGTAATTACTATTTAAATGTTACTAATATTTTATGAGAAATCTCCATCCATATGGCATTAAGGTTTCCATAAGAAAAAATCTTACCAGCAGTCCCTACAAGCCTAGAAGCCATGAGGTTCAGCTGAGTCTGCCCACCCTTTTGAGTCCTAACTCAGAAAGGTGAAACTTTTCTTTTTTCTTTTTTTCTGTTCCTTTCTTTTGGATGCTGGCCATAACCCAGGTATGCTTTTTGTTTTTTTCTGATACTTTGGGCGTCCTTATTCTTTCTCTAAACTCCCCTCTCCATCATGTGGCCACTTGCCCACTTTGTGTCTGACCCAGGCAGCTGCTGAGACTTACAGCTTGTCTGCCCTGGCAGGTTTTTCTTTTTAACGTGAATAAAAGTTCGCTTAAAAATAGATTCTGAGCCGGTCATGGTGGCACACGCCTGTAGTCCCAGCACTTGGGAGGCAGAGGCAGGTGGATCTCTGTGAGTTCAAGGCCAGCCTGGTCTACATAGTGAGTTCCAGGACAGCTGGGGCTTAGAGGGAGACCTTGCTTCAAAAAGACCAACAAAACAAAACAAAACAAAAGATTCTGAAATAAGAGCAAGATGACCAAGTTAGCAAAGGGAATGAAAACATATAAAGCCCAGGAATCATCACAGTCTTCTGTCATCGTCATCTTACTCCAACATAGCTCTGTATTTTCAGACACTGATATTTTCTGCTTCTTGTGGACTTTATAATGTATTGTGATAAGATCCATGTTAAAATTTTCTTTCTTATAGGATATAGTTCCAGAACTATCATTACTTTTTCAAAGATTTTATAGCAATTTATTTGAATCACTTTTTGTGATTTGGACCTTAGTTTTTCTCCTTTAAACAACCCAGACATTTTCTCTTATCAACTCCTCAGTTCAGCCTGAGCATAGCAACTGTATTTTCCTCATATACAAAGACTCCAATTAGTCTGCAAAAGAAATTTTAACAGAC
Organism: Nannospalax galili; assembly: GCF_000622305.1. Classification (NCBI taxonomy): domain Eukaryota; kingdom Metazoa; phylum Chordata; class Mammalia; order Rodentia; family Spalacidae; genus Nannospalax; species Nannospalax galili. The sequence continues at coordinate 929,764 of NW_008336953.1, forward strand.
CTCTTCATCATCTGTTCTTTCAGGCTGAATAGCTTGGGTTTGGCATTCTGCCTTCAGGATCTAAAGTTGTTTGTGGTGCCAAACTGGAATACAAAGAACAGTACAAAGTTGTTCACCTCAATCAACAGACCCTCAACTACGGCATTAGAGTATGTATAGAAATCCCATGTCTTATGCTTATTATTAAATTTACTAAGAGGAGGCAGCATTCTTTATAATGCTAACTTAGTAACATGGCTAACATGGAAACAAATGAAAATAGACTAAGGAAAACCGAGTTCCAAATGGTAAGATAAGGGAATTTATATTTGCTGCCCTGAATATTACTACTGGGTTTTACCCACTTGACTAAGCCACATAGCACAGCTTTGTCTCACCACCTCCAGTATGTAATGCTTTATTATTTTTACTTACCACCTAAAGTATTTTAGTACCAAGACCCCATACATGAAGTGTTTTAACTTAAAACTAAAATAATAGCCAGGTGTGGTGGTGCATGCCTTTAATCCCAGCACTTGGGAGGCATAGGCAGGGGGGTCTTTATGAGTTCGAGGCCAGCCTGGTCTACATAGTGAGTTCCCGGACCGCTGGGGCTACAGGGAGACCCTGTCTCAAAAATACACACACACACACACACACAAAACAAACAAACAAACAAACAAACAAAAAACCCACTTAAAACTAAAATAATAGTCTCACCACCAGAGGGCAAACATTTCTATGGGCAAAGAATGATTTTTAGCATTTGAAAGGAATTATCTTGAGTGAACATAGTTTACTGCGTTTAGAGCGACAATAGTTTCAAGTTAGGAGTTAATATTTGTTTATTTGTTTAATTTATCTGTGTGTGTGTGTGTGTGTGTGTGTGTGTGTGTGTGTTTGTGTGTAGTTTTGCACATGCCATGGTACAAGTATGTAGGTCAGAGGACAACTTTTGGGAGTCGGTTCTCTCCTGTGGTGTGGATACTGGTGATCCAAGTCAGGTTGTCAGGCTTGGTGGCAAGTGCTTTTTTACCCACTGAGCCATCGTTCTGGCCCAGGAGATAATAATTCTAATCTAAACCTTCACATTTAAGAAAATGTGAATATTTCCTTCACATTTAAGGAAATATAAAGGAATCATCTTTATAAAAAGAAAATTGTGCAAGTTGTGATGAACCATATGTCATTCTGTTCACTATAGTTTTTAGATGTTTAAGGAAAATATATGCTGAATTTGGTGGCACATATCCATAATCCCAGTACTTGGGAGGCTGAGGTGACAAGATTTTGAATTCAAGGCTAGCCTGGGCTACAGAGTAAGACCCTTAAGACCCTGTCTCACAAAACAAAAATAAACCCAGGAAAATTTCTCTCTCCTGTTTCCTTTGTCTTTTATAAATTTGCAAACAATGAAGAAAAAGAGAACTGATCATTTCAATGCCAATTCCAGTCCTTGTCACAGTGGACCTCACACTGCCATTAACACAGGTACTCGTGACCATTGATTTCCTAATCATGCTTTTCTGCTCAGCTTATTTTAAGTTAAAATGATTAACTCATGCATTAAAGCTTTACCTCCATGTAAAACTGGGCTCACCAACTCTTGGCTCTTGTTTTGATTTATGCTTTGCCATTAGTTAATTTGGTAACTGTGAGATGAAGATAACTGATAAATAAATCAAATGATAAATGATCCCTTTCAAGAGCTTGATATCACTGTATCAGAGTCATGGAAGATAACAAAGTTCTCATTACAGTAAATTATTAGTACAAGACAATGATAAGACTTACTTCGCTGAGGGCTGGGGAATGGCTCAGTAGATAAAGCACTTAGAAATGAAAAGCTGAGTGTGGTGGTGAGCACCTGTGTCTGTAATCCTAGTGCCAGGGAGGCCAAGATAGGAGCATCCCTGGAGCTCACTGGCCAGCTAGTTTAGCCAAATTGGTAAGCTCCAGGTTTGGTGAGAGACTCTGTCTCAAAAACCAAAGTAGGCCTCTGGCCTCCACACACATGTACAACACACAAGAACATATATACCACACATGCGTATATACATAAAGAATTACTTTAACAAAAAATTTGGTTCAATATGTGTAAGTCTGTCTTGTGATGTTTCAGGAAATTTGATTGTTTCTGACTTGTAAGTTGGCAAAAATAGTAATGGAAACCATAGCTTTTAAATTAAGATATCTGCGATATAGAATACCATATTTCATTCCTCTTGGCTGACTCTCTTTCCCCTCTTCCTGTACCTAAGTACCTACTAAGACCACATTCCCCTGAATCGATTATAATGATGCCACAATTTCAAGTTACAGCTGGAAGAGGCTGAAGATGCCACCATGGACTGGCAAGATCTGCTGTTTGTTCCTTCCCATCACTGTCCCTCCTGGCCTGGTCATTATCTCTGTCATCAGTCCCTAGCACTAGACCTGTCATGGGGGCTGCAGAGTAGAGGCAGATACCACTGTGTGTGATCAGAACACCTTCTTTATCCAGATGAAACCATTCTGACATAAATATTGAAAGAGTTGCAAAAGGTCAATGTTAAGGATTTATTTAAAGGCACATGAACAAATATGCTGTGACCTGCCCTCTGCTACAGTAGTGGTGGAGAGAGCTTTAGAGTTAAAAGCTTATCTTTCTGTTGTTGATTGGCTCTTATTTTTAATTTTATTTTTAGGCTTTGTTCTTTGATAATTTCATACTGAATTTGGATCGTCACTTTCTCTCTCTCTCTCACCTTTTTGAGGGGAGGGTCTTTTTGAGACAGAATCTCTCTGTAGCCCCAGCTGGCCTGGAATTCACTATGTAGACCAGGTTGGCCTTGAACTCATAGAGATCCACCTGCCTCTGCCTCCCAAGTGCTGGGATTAAAGGCGTGCACCACCATGCTCACGTCACTGTTCTCTTACCCTGTCTCCTCCTGCTCCTCTCTCTCCTGTTGAAATCTTTCTTCTTCCTAACTATCCCCTTCCTACTTTGATGTCTTTTTAAAAAAGTCATTAATTGGGGTTGCTTGCATGTGCATGAGTGGGGGGTTATTTCCTGGAACATAGGCAACTTATCAATAGCTATGCCACTGAAAAAAATTCTACTCATACACATAATTTGGATGCCTGACAATAAATATCACTGAGGACAAGTTATACTAAAGATTATTTTCTCTTTATCTGTTATTCAGTTTTTCCTGGATTTGTTTTTTTAAATTTATTTTTATTTTATGTGTGTGAGTGTTATGATTGCATGTGTGTAAGTGCACCTGAGTTGTGCAGTGGCCATGGAGCACAGAAGAGGGCGTCAGATCCCTTGGAACTGGAGTCACAGATGGTTCTTAGCCATGTGGATGCTGGGATTCAAACTCTGGTCTTCTGCAAGAACAGCCATTGTTCTTAACTGCTGAGCCATCTCATCTCAGATTTTTTTTTTTTTTTATCTAGAACTGCTGTCCGTTTCTCCTACTTTTGCTAAAATACACTCAAATGATCTTCTAGGAACTCATAAGGTCTTCATTACTTTCTTCTTAGCTATCTTCAGATGTCAGCTGTGGGTCAATGAGATAGCTCAGCATGAAAAAGCCCGCCCTGCTGCCAAGTCTGAAGACCTGAGTTCCATCCACAGGACCCACAGGATAGAAGGAGAGAACGGACTCCTGCTCCTGCTGGTTGTCTTTACCCTCCACATACTGGTGCACACACCACACACACACACACACACACACACACACACACACACACACACTACACAGGTTTTAAAAAATAAATGTCAACAGTTACAAAGTCAGGATGCAGGAAAATTTCACTTCTGACCAAAGAGGTTTGAAGCGACTAAAAGCACACACAAAGGGGCTTGAGAGATGGGTCAGTCCATAAAGTGCTTGCCACACAAACTCAAGGACCTGACTTCAGATCCCCAGAACCCATATAAAAAGCCAAGCATGGCGGTGTGGTGAGTGCACCCTTGAGGGTAGGAGGGAAAACAGAAAGATCTCTGAAACTCATTGACAGCCAGCCTTGCTGAATACGTGCACTTCAGTTTCAGTGAGGGACCTGTCTCAAAAAATAAAAGTGGATTTAGCACCTAAAATTTTGCCTCTACTCCCACCTCTTGAGAAAGGAAAAGTGAAAGAAGGTAGCATTCAGTACAGTGTGCCCTTTGTTCTTTTATGTGTTCCTTGTGTGATACTCATAAAGACCCTTCCATGTAGGAGGCTGATGGAACAGCCTTATTTAATAATACTTTATCCCATTTATTTTTGGCAACCAATGGCTGCTGGGAGGGGGAAAGACAGCCTCTTTCAAGGGTGGGACTCTTGGTAGGTTAACAGGCTCTGATGAATGGACCCACACTGAAGGACATTTGGGGACACAAATCAGACTCTTAGACATTAAATTGGGCAAGGGTCAATAAGGGGAGGTGGGGATAGTGCAGGGGATCTAAATATCAAATTTTATTGTACGAAAATAACAATTCAATAAACATTAAAATTTTTTTCTATTTTGTATGTGTATAAGTGGAGGGAGGGGCATGTGAGGGAAGGTGCCCTCAGAGTCCAGAAGAGGGTGTTGGGTGCCCTGGAGCAGAACTACAAGTGGTTATGAGCCACCTGATATGGGTGATGGAAACCCAACTTCGGTCTTTTGCAAGAACAACTTGTGCTCTTAACTGCTCAGCTGTCTCTCCAGCCTCTGAAATACCTTATTTTTAAGCTTTTCTTTCAGAAGCACATGGCTCATCAAATGTGTATGAAATATTGTTTATTGGAGAAAGCACTCTTGATTCTTAGCTGATTTATCCAGTATGGCTACATAAAGCCCTAAACATTGCATTTAAATAAGAATTGGTCCTTCTGAGCCACCTCTTGGATCTAACGCAGCTGTTTCTTACCAGGCCTCCAGGGATAGCCTCTCAGAAGGCCGCCCTCAGCCTTACAGACTAGTGGCATTGCTCCCCGGCCCTTTTCTGGGGTCCCAGATAGTACTCTCCAATTTATTCAGCAGACCTGCCTTTAGACATTTCAAAACTCAGTACTTTGCCATCAAGGAGTGTGGCTCAAACATTTCCACAGGCAGTAGTGAAGTCTCAGAACTGCCCTGTGCTATGGTGCCCAGGAAACAGTGTTGAACTAGGTGGGACTTCCATACGTGGGATTTCCAGCAGGCTGCTTCACACTTAACCCTCATTTCATTAAATATGTTCTTGGCTGTCTTTTGGAGGGGAGAAAGTCTGAGCCAGGTATGATACATACCTGTAAGCCCAACACTGGGGAGGCTGAGGCGAGATGATTGCAACCAGTCTAAGGCCCGCCTGAGCTACATAGACCTAGTAGCAAGCAAAAAGTCTCATTCCCACTCTCTGTGGAATGCTTTTATCTCAATTTTTAACTGAGATTAAGCCTGGTTTGTACAGTTTTGTGGCTCTTGGGCCACCATGTATCACATTAGTGACAGAAGGGATCTGGTTGGCAGGGGCATTGGGTTGTATGAGTCAACACTACAGCTAGAGTTGTAGCTCACTGTAAGCATGGAAGTATTTGCAGGCTGTGATGCAAGAAGACAGATGTATGTATGTAGTGAGTAGTGTTTGTACCCGCTGCAGCCTAGGCAGCCTGTAGTGGGTCTAGTGTGAACATGGAAGGAACATTCCATCTCTGGTTTTCACTGCCCTCCTAGGTGCACTGCCAACTTCAGATTAGCCTATGTGGATGGGAGGAAGCCCTTTGGGGTGGTGAGTATCCAACCCGCTGTGTGTTTGGCAGGATCCACGAATAGCAGGGCGGTGCTTCCCCAGGTGGCTCAAGTTTAAATCAGTCCTTTGCTTGTATGAAGAAGTGTAAGGACAGGTTACTTCCCTGCCTCTGAGCCTTTTGGGAGAATCACCATGGAATGTTGATTATTATTTGAAACATTAACTTCTTTGCATTTCTATCCTGACCCTGAGGAATCACATGGCCACGGAGCCCTAGGTGTCCAGCCCAAATTTCCCTGGTAAGTGAAATGATGTTAGAAATGGAAAAACTTCCTAGTAAATGGCTCCTCTCTGTTCCCAGAGGCAACAAAACGAAAGGCTGGGTACGCTGGGAGTGCTAGAATGCATTTAGGAGGCTGAGGCAGGAGGGTCACTGCATCTTCAAGACCAGCCCAGTGTGGGCTACATAGCAACACACTGTCTAAAAAAAGATTTAAAAAGCTTAGTGCACTGGCTATATCATGGTGCTAAATGAATAAAAGTCCATATCATTTTTCTCATTATCAATATTTCTGAATGTTAATGAATACAGTGAATTAGACAAAAAATAATTTTTCAAAAGGTGGCGAGCAAAAGACACTTGACATTAACCTGGAGCCTCTGCATGTATGCCCACACACATGTAAATGTGCACATACTACACACACACACACACACACACACACACACTCTAAAGCAAAAAAACACACAGATATAAGTAATGTAAATGAACACACTGAAAATCAGCCAGTGAAAGATTTTATTTTGCTGAACTATTAAAAAGCAAAAATTGGGGAATAGAGAGATGACTCAGCAGTTAAAGCACTGGCTGCTCTTGCAAAGGACCCAGGTTTGATTCCCAGCACCCACATGGTGGCTAACAACCATTCATAACTCCAGTTCCAGGGGTTCTGACACCTTCTTTTGTCCTCTGTGAGCATTGCACAACATGGGTGCACTTACATACATGCAGGCAATACACTCATACACATAAAATAAAATAAATAAATTACTAAAAAAGAAAAATTGCCTAATCATTTACCATGTATAAGGCATTATATTTCAAAACATTATAAGCATGAGAGAAGTAGAAAAAAAGAGAAGCTCTCAGACCTGGGTTTTTTATATGGGTGCTGGGGATCTGAACTCAGGTCCTCATGCTTGTACAGCAAGTACTTTTATCCACTGAGCTGTCTCCCCACTCCTATCCCCCTTGTCCTCCTCTTCCTCCCCCTTCTTCCTCTTCGTCTTTTATTTTGGACAGGATTTAATTTTAATGGATAGGTCTATTTGATTCTTGCCTCAAACTCTTGAGTACTGGGATTATAGGTGTGCAGCACCAGGACCAGTTACAAATTCTTAATTGACAATATTTTCTTTAAGTTCTATGAATATATCATTCAACTGCCTTCTGGTCTCTATGGGTCTCAATAAGCAATCAACTATTACTTTTTTAAAAATTTGTTAGTTTGTTTGCTTATTTATTTTATGTGCATGAGTGTTTTGCCTGCGTGTATGTAAGTACACCATGTGTGCATGTAGAGTATAGAAGTGAGTGTTCAGATCTTCTGGAACTGGAGTTACAGACAGTTGTTAGCCACCATGTAGGTGCTGGGATTTGAACCCTGGTCCTCTGCAAAAGCAGCCAGTGCTCTTAACTGCTGAGCCATCTCTCCAGCCCTCAACTGTTACTCTTACTAAGGATTTCTTGTACTTGATACACTGCTTCTTTGCTGTGGCTTTTAGGATTATCTGTCTTGGCCTTTAGACTCTGGTTATGCTGTGTCTTGGTGTGGATCTCTTTGAGTTTATTTTCCTTGAGGTTGTTGAGCTTTTTGGTTATAATCCGAGTTTCCTCATGGATATTTTTTGTCCTTTATTTGGACCTCATTTTCTTGGTTCTTTGTATTTCTCCTAATTTTTGGTTGAAAACTGGAAGTTACATAACGAAGCAAATTTGAAAGTGAGATCTGTTAGTTCTCGGTTTTTGCTGTTGCTGTTTTTGTTACTGTTGATACTTGCTTTTTGGTCAGTTTCCTGAATTCTCTAAAATCTGCAGTGTGTGTGTGTGTGTGTGTGTGTGTGTGTCTGTGTCTGTGTCTCTGTGTGTGTGGGTACATTTGGACACTGGCATCTTTGTTTGGTTATCTTAGTTCACAGTTAATGATTATACATCGATTTCCTTAATACCTAGATCCAAAGTGTGGGCCACTCTTTGCAGAGCGGCATTGTGTGTATGCTGAGACTTGTCTTCAGTGTTCAGGCAGCCAGTTTACAATTTGACCTTAACTTAGAGCCTCATTGTTAGCGAGGGATGAGAATTTAGGATCTTCTGCAAACAGCTCTAACCTACAAGTGACCTTCTAGTTTCCTAAGAATATGTCAGAACTCTTTGAAGCCTGAATTTCTGTTCCGGCTTTGTGGTGTCTGTTGTTCAGGTGTGGTCTGTCTGGGCTCTTACCATTGCCTCAGGCAGTTACAGTATTCAATGACTGTCACTGGTTATTTTCTGTAAATACCCTGGGGTGCTGTTCATACTGATTGAGCTCTGAGTCTGGTCAAATAAAGACAAATCTTGAGTGGGGATTTTTCAGGGACCCACTAAACAGGTCATGTAATGACTGTTACCTGGGAATGGGGCTTTGGGGTAATTTTAGCATATTCTCTTCCAAGGCCAAGAGCCTTCCACCTTGTTTTTTGAGACAGTGTCTCTTAAAGTACCTGACACTTGTTAATCAAGCTAGGCTGACTTGCCAGTGAGCCCCTAGGATCCCTTCATCTCTACCGCCCCATCTCTGGGATTACAAACACATGCCACCACATCCAGATTTTATGTGGGTACTGGGGATTGGGCTCGGGTCCTCATGGACTTTTCTTTTTAAGGTCCTCAAGCACTGTATCAATTCAGCTGTCCCCTTAGCCCCAACTCCAGTTTTTCTACAACAGTTTAGCTGGTTTTCTTGAACATACACTCAGATTGTAACAAGCCTCTATTAATTTCTAGAGTTCTAAAAAGTTGGTTTTGTCAATTTATGCCAATATTCTTTTATGGAGGAATTAATTTTCAGAAGTCCTTCCTCTGCTATTCCAGAACTGCCCTCCAGTTCCTAGTTTTTAACCTTTAATGGATTCATGTGTAATCATAGGGAAGAAATTCTATACAGAATTCAGCTAATTTCTTTCAATGGTAACAACTTGCATTCCTGGAAAACAATATTCTAACCTAACTGGGACATGCATACTACTACAACCCACTGAGCATATTCAAGTTTGACCAAATTTCATGAGTTTTATGCAGTCTTTTTTTTTGTCTTGGCCTGGAACTCACTGTGTAGACCAGGCTCTCCTGAACTCACAGAGCGAGATCTGCCTGCCTCTGCCTTCCAAGTGTTTGGGTCTACAAGCATGAGCCACCACGCCCGGCTTAGTTTTTTGCAGTCTTATCACAGTTACAGATTAGTGTGCTAAGTACTGCAGTTAAGATACATAACAACTCCATCACTGGGATCCCTCATGCTAATCTCTCACAACCACAGTCTCAGTCTACCCACTGCCCCCAGTAGCCAGCAACACACAGTAAAGGTTTACCTTTCCATCAAATTGATTGTATAGAGACCTACCCAGTAGACCAGTAGAGCATGCCTCCATGTGTGTCTATGAGCAAGTTTCTACAGATTAGTTCATGAAGGCTCTGACGTAATGAATGGCTCAGTGCACCCATGGACTTACTACATGATGGCATTTTTGGAGGTGGTGAAAGGTAGGTGGTGGAGAGCATGAGGGGAGGAAGAGATCTTAAAGAAGTAGGGGAAGGGGAGGGTAATAGAATACATGTGATAAGGAAACAGAAGGTCAGGACTATCTGAATCAAGGAAGGGAAAGAGCCAGGGGGCGGTAGGGACAGAGGAAAGGGCAGTGGGGGAGGACAACAAAATACAATGACAAAATGTACAAAAATGCTGTCATGAACTCCATTACCTTGCATGCTTAACAAATTAACTTAAAATTAATCTTTTTTAAAATACAAGAAAGGGCCAGCTGGATGACTCAGTAGATAAAGGTGCTTGCCACAAAGCCTTATGACCTGAGCTCCATTCCTGGAACCACTTGGTAGAAGGCAAGAAGTGACCACCAAAACTTGTCCTCTGACCTCCACACATGTGCTGCAGGAGAGAGAGAGAGAGAGAGAGAGAGAGAGAGAGAGAGAGAGAGAATGAATTTAAAAATAAAATGAAAAACAGGAAAAGAAATCTAGGAGATGGGGCCTCCTGAAGGAAGTAGGTCACTGGGGCTTATCTTGCTCTGGTCTGCTGTATATCCCCTGTCCTTGGCCACCATGATGTGAATGTCTCTGTTACTCCCTCCCAGTCAAGATTCTTAACTGGATGAGCAAACTCTCACACGCACCTCAGAAACACACACACACACACACACACACACACTTAAAACAGTTCTTCTCTGAGGAGTCTAGGCAGCCACTTAAGAATAAGCAATTCAGATGGATCTCTTTCCACATCTGCTCCATGGATGAGATGAACCTAACTTTCTGGGACTGGTCCCAAATGGAATAGATGGAAAGGAGCTGTTTCAGTTCAATTCAGGTAAGATACATTTTTATCAGAAGAGAAAGCTAACAGCAACAATAGCGAGACACACACATCTGTGTGTATATAGATGCTGAAGTTTGCAGCTCAGCTGCTCCTAGATTCCCAGATGAAAACACCAGCTCAGGGAGCCTTTCGGTCTGTCCTTGGCACAGAGAATGAACACCCTCCTTTCAAATGTGATTCTGGTCTTGTTTCTCTCCACCCTAGATCATTACTGGGAGAGCCAGGTGCATAGAATTTACATAATTTTTTCTGGTAGAAATAGAAATAGAGTGACTCGTTCAACTATAGAACACCATCCCTCGATCATAGTTGGTGTGATGATTCACCTTTGGCATTCAGAAGAAGTGAACTTGATTGCAATTAGGGTTTATAGATTGGCATGTGAAAATGCCTCAAGCTAGACATTTGAGAACTTAAATTCTTCAAAAAGGCCAAGGCAAATTCTATAATAATTTCAAAATAACAGGAATTCAGTTTTCCTGAATTATACAGATTGTTTTTAGTGGAGAGAGGGGCACACATACACACACACACACACACACACACACACACAGAAGCAAGAGACAGAGAAGAGAGATACAGAGACAGAGAGATGGAGAAGAGAAAGTGACAGTGAGTTCATATGAAAGAATTGTCAAAGGTTATTTGCATTATCCTGAGTCCATTGTGCTTTGAGTATATTGTGCTTTCACATTAAAGAAAACTACATGAGTAATTTCCTTCTTTCTTTCCCTCTTCCTTCCTTCCTTTCTTTATCATCTATCTATCTATCTATCTATCTATCTATCTATCTATCTATCTATCTATCTATCATCTATCTATCTATCTATCATCTATCATCTATC
>NW_008336953.1:940938-953738 GCF_000622305.1 Nannospalax galili
TCTATCTATCTATCTATCTATCTATCTATCTATCTATCATCTATCTATCATCTATCTATCTATCATCTATCTCTCTATCATCTATCTATCATCGTTCATCTGTTTATTTATTTATTTAGAGACAGGGTCTCATGTAGTACAAGCTGGCCTCAAACTCACTATTTGGCTGAGGATGACCTTGAACTTCTGAATCTTCTGCCGCCACCTCTCCAGTGCTTGTGATAGGTGTGGTCCACCATGCCCTGTTTATGTGATGCTGGGGATTAAACCCAGGGCTTCATTCATGTTAGGCAAGCATTCTACTGAGCTATATCCCCAGCCTAAGTACCTGATTCTTAACTGGGTGAGCAAACTTTCACAAAGGATTATGTCTTTGAATTTGGAAATGTTAACTACAATAGAAATATTTCACAAACAGTATTTCATAAATGGTAGGACAGAATCTTTTCATCAGGATTGGAAATCTTTTTGTTAAGGGACAAATTTAGGTTTTGTGGGCCATGTGGTCCTTGTTGAAACTCATCTACTCTGCCATTATAGCTCAAAAATAGCCACAGATAATATGTAAACAAATAGGCATGACTGTGTTCCAATAAAACTTTATTTATGGATACAAATTTGAGTTTCATACAATTTTCAGGAGTCATGGGATATTTTTGTTTTTATTTTTATTTTATTTTATTTTTCGAGACAGGGTCTCTCTGTAGCCTCAGCTGGCCTTTGAGCTCTATGTAGACCAGGCTGACTTTGAACTCACAGAGATCCGCCTGCCTTTACAGAGTACTGGGACTAAAGGCCTGTGTCACTACTGTCGGCTTGATTTTTGTTTTTTCAAAACAGTTTTGTAATGCTGGGTATGGTCGCGCATACCTTTAGTCCCAACACATGGGAGGCAGAGGCAGGTGGATCTTCTGTGAGTTCGAGGCCAGCCTGGTCTACATAGTGAGTTTCAAGCCAGCCCTACTACAGGGAGACCCTGTCTCAAAAAAAAAAAAAAAAAGATTGTAGTCAGGCATGATCGTATATTTCTATAATCCCAGAAACTGGGAGGTGGGACACGGGAAGCTTAGGAGTTCAGGTCTAGTCTCAGCTATCTGTGCTAGCCTGGGCTACATGAGACCCTATTTCAAACAAAAACAACAGCCCCCCCCCACCTGCCCTGACACACACACACTTAGTTCATGGACTGTATGAAAACAGGTGTAGAGACAAAATTGGATGGGGGTTATGTGTCAGACCCTACTCTAACTGATAGAAGACTAGAAACATCCAAGGCTATGTAACAGAGGGATTTGGTGATGAGGCTTTGAAGATAAGAACAGAAACTCTGGCTCTGCCCAGTCACTAACTATATGACCTTGGACAAATATGTAACCAGTTTAAAACTTAAAGTTTGTATCTGTAAAAGTGTGTATAGTAATAGCTGTTCCAATTGGATTACTTGGAAGTTAAATAACATAATATGTGTATACTTAGCATATGCAAAGTCATTGTGAAGGTAGTTACTACTTGAAAGAGTATCTTGAGAAGAGTCACAAAGGCTTCCTGTTCCTCAAATCTCAGTCTACACTTGGGAATTTACAGTGGGGTATTAAGTAAGACAGATGAGACTAGGGCTCAGCAACCCTGAGTCCTTATTCTTTCTCCAATCAATTTACTAGCAAATTGTGTCTTTTCTAGTCCCAAAATATACCCAGAATTTGATCACTTCTCTACAACTATCATCCCAATTCCTGCCACCACTAACCTCACCTGGCCCAAGGGATGCCTTTAAAATGCAGCTTAGATTGACTGTTCCCTGCTTAAAACCCTCTCATTGTGATCTGAAAGGACAACCCCAAATCCCACATGAGCCCTCTAATCTACATCTGCATCTTTGTTTCATCATCTCAAGTCTTGTACTTTGAACATGTCCATTGTATTCCTTCTTCTCCTGTAATACTTGCTTTTATGTTTTGTGGAGAATTCACCAGTTGTGGAGTTGTCTCCAGACAACAAAATTATTTCAATTTTATTATTTTCTTCAGGTCTCTACTCAAATATAATCTGTAGGAATGACCTTTACAATATGGATATACATTGGACAAATGACTTTTACTTAACCTTACAACCAAAGACTTAGAATATTGTCTTAGCTTGTCTATAATGTAAACAAGCCTACTAGACCTTGAGCTCCTCTTGTGACCTAAACTTAGCTTGAATTCCTCAAGACCCTCTTTGTCCTAGACCTAGAATACTGTATGTATGGGTGTGTGATATGTGAATATCAAAAGAGCAGTGATTCCACACAAAGATATGAAGGTTATTCCATTTGCATTGCAAACAATAGATGGGATTTTATCGATAATGCCTGTTTATTGTTGAGTATGTTGGTCTAGGTCTAGGGATAAGAAAGGGTAAGATTCTTCTGATAGGTTCTGACTGTTACTTCCCATTTCATGCTGGATATACTGTTTCAATAAAAGAATGAGTGATCCTTTCAAGGAAAGCACAGTTCAAAGAGAAATCTGAAGGAGCAGTTCTCAGCAGTTTGGGGCTACTCTTGGCTTAAAAATGGATGCTAAGAATCATGCTGTTTTTAATTCAGATATAACCATAATGTCATATAAACACTGTAGACACTTGATGACTCTCCTTAACTATCTTGTCCTACTTGGGGTATGGGCATCTCACTACCACTTCCATATTTAGTAATTGAAATACCTCCCCTTCTAGAACATGTAGTCTTCTGAATGTAGACTCCTCTGTCTTGTTCCCCATTTTACTCTCAGTATCTAAAACTCTGCTTAGGGGGCTGGAGAGATGGCACAGCAGTTAAGAACACTGGCTGTTCTTGCAGAAGACCCAGGTCAAATCTCAGCATCCACATGGCAGCTAACAACTGCTCGTAACTCCAGTCCCAGGGTATCTGACAGCTTCTTCTGACCTCTGTGGGCATTGCACGACATGGGTGCACTTACCTACATGCAGGCAATACATACACATAAAATAAAAATAATAAATAAAATAAAAAAAAACAGTGCTTAGTACTGAGTAGTTTCATGTGTGATGAATGAATTAATAAACACATTTTTGTCACTTTAAAAGATTATGATATATGAAAGCATTTTAAACACGATTCTTGGGTTGATTAGGTTATATATTTGTGTATAAATAGCAGCTTCTAAAAATAAAATGAAATTCATTTCTTTATTACCCAAGAAGCTGGTGGCAGCTGGTTTAGAGAAATGCTCTCTGAGGTTTCCCAGTTAACCAAGCTTTCTCTACTTGGTTCCAACAATGTGTTTCCCTTACCTGAATAGTCCAAGGCAGCTTTCTGTGACATATATGCTCTAAGCCACAGATCTGAGAAAGAAGGGGGGGTTCTATTGAAGGGCATATTCTGCAAACTGCACAAAGCATTTCCATTTCTTTCCTATATATATTTAAAATATAATTGTACAGTGAAAGCCAGTTTCAGGAAGTGGTAGAATCCATCTTTCTTCTTTTTAAATATATTTTATTTATTATTTATATTTTATGTGTATGAGTGTAATGCCTGCATGTAGGTAGGTGCCCCCATGCCATGAAATACCTATGGAGATCAGAAGATGGTGTCGATTCCCCTGGAACTGGAGTTAAGGATGGTTCGTAGCCTCCATGTGGGTGCTGGGACTCTAACCCAGGTCCTCTGTAAGAGCAGTCAGTGCTCTTAATCTCTGAGCCATCTCTCCAGCCCCCCCCCACATCGTTCTTCTAAATGACCATGTATCAAGAGAAAAATCAGTAGTCCTACTTTTATAAGGGGAAATAGAGGGATTAGTTTTTATTATAGTTCCCAATATATGTTTCTTCACCTTGTTCAAATAATTAGTCATCTACATGTTAGAATGAGTGCCTGGGAAGCAAATATTCCTCTAAAGAAAGACCAAAAACAACTGTGCTGGTTAGCTTTAGTGTCAACTTGACACACCTGGGTTGAGGGAGCCTCAACTGGGGAATTTCCTCTATTGGACTGGCCTGTGGCCATGTCTGAGGGGCATCTTCTTGATGAGTGATGTGGGAGGGCCCGGCCAACTGTGGGTGGTGCCACCCCTGGGCAGGTGGGCCTGTGTTGCATAAGAAAGCAGGCTGAGCAAGGGCCAGGGGAGCAAGCCAGTAAGCAGCATTCCTCCATGGCCTGTGCTCCAGCTCCTGCTTTCAGGTTCTTGCCCCGAGTTCCTACCTTGGGCTCCCTGAAGAACTGCAACCAGGGAGATGTAAGCTGAATAAACCCTTTCCTCCCCAAGTTGGTAGTGGTCAGAGTGTTTTGTCACAGCAATGAAGAAACAAACCAGGACAAACTGGATTTTAGTTGAATTGGGTATATCACTTGATCGTTTGTTTTACTCAGATCTATATTCCAAGAAAATGGAGGTGTTTTCAGAATCTTTGAAATGACCTTTTCTGACTTCTGTAGCTTAGTACCTGACGTTCTTTGAAACAGTGATTCAGGGCCATCTTCCTGTGCCTGTGGCATGTGGCCACACAGAGCTTCATAGAGGGTTAATGCTCTGCTGACCCCATCTGCACTTTCGTAATGATGCTATCTTTCTTTTTTTAATTTAAAAAATTTCTATGGTCTTTTTTTGAGACAGGCTTTCCCTGTAGCCCCAGCTGGCCTGAAACTCACTATGTAGATCAGGCTGGCCTCCAACTCAAAAAGATCTGCCTGCCTCTCCCTCCTGAGTGCTGGGACTAAAGGTGTGTGCCACCATGCCTGGCTCTATGATGCTATCTTTCAATATGAGTTTTGTTAGTGAAGCTGGAGGGGACAAAGTAGCATGTGCTGGCAAAGCAGTAGATGTGCAACATCCATGCAATTCCTGGCTGTCCTGTTGCATACAGTGTTGAAATACCCAGGAGCTCAGAACTTCAATGGATATTTGAAGAATGAGAATTCAAAGTAAATACATATAAGGTTAAACATCTTACATGTCTTGACTGAGTAACCTGAGTACTGATAGCACTAGGAAGCCAAACTTTCCATTCAAACCAGTTTATTTTGAGCACAGAAAGAAAGTCATGGTGTTCTAAGCAATACAGATAATCATGTTACTTCCACATATGGGCCAATGTCTTGGGCTGAAAAGGGTGTCATGGTAGAAAACACAAGCAAAATGTGCATGTACAAAAGAAGGGAAATAAAAACAGTTGAGTAATATAACGAGATGCAAGCTCATGATCCCCTTGCATCAGCCTCTTGAGTGCTGGGATTATAGTCATACACTGCTCTACTTGGCCACAGTGTGATATTTTAGCACAGCTAGTCAGCATTCCTACCTCAACGCTGAGACACCTGATCAGGAGGAACAAGCAGCTCTTTAAAATGCTGTTTATTTATTTATTTATTTATTTATATTTATTTAATTTTGTGTGTATGATGAGTGTTTTGCCTACATGTGTATAAGTGCACCCATGTCATGAGATGACCATGTAGGACAGAAGAGAGCATCAGATCCCCTGGAACTAGAGTTACAGATAGTTGTTAGCCACCATATGGGTGCTGGGAAACAAACCCAGGTCTGTTGAGCCACCTCTCCAGTCCTGAATAGGCAGTTCTTTAAACACAACTATAGATGCGAATTCAAGGAAAGAAGACTACCAAATCTCTAATTCAAGCAATAGGAAGGTAGATCTTGTTACTCTCAGAAGAAGACATTTCATCTTTTGTCATATACTATCCAAACTTTTTTGCATACATATATGTGTAGTGTGCATGTATGTATGGTGTTTGGGTGTGTATGTGTGTGTTTGTGCATGTACAAGCAGAGGCATCTTCCTTGATCATCTTCCTTGATCAATTGCCACCTTCTATGCTTACTCTGAAAATTCCCTGTCCCACTTTCCTTGGGCTAGGATTACAAGCAGGCTGACATGCTGACACACCCACAGACTTTTACATGAGTGCTGGGTATCTGAACTCTAGTCTTTGCTGTAAGCTCTTTACCCTCTGAGCATCTCTCCAGATCCCAGTCTGCCTTTTAAAGGAATATTTATAATCTAACAAATTAATAAATCTGATGTCATAAGCATAAAGCACATTCATAAAAACTGACCATATATTGGATTTTTTTTTTTTTTTTGAGACAGGGTCTCAGTAGGTAGCCCTAGTTGGCCTGGAACTTTCTATACAGACAAGGCTGGCCTCAAAGTCACAGAGATCTGCCTGTCTTGGCCTCCAGAGCTAGCTTTGGGATTAAGGGCATGCACCATTATGGCCAGCCATACACTGAATCTTAAAGAAAGCATCAATAACTGTTATAAGATTGCAGTAACAGCAAGCATATTTTCCCAACAAATTACAAAAAGGTAGAAATCAGAAACATTAAAAGTTGTCAGCTATGGTGGTGCATGTGTAATGCCTGCACTTGGGAAACTGAGGCAGGAGAAGCACAAGCTTTTGGCTTGTCTGAGCTACACGGTGAATTCTTGGCCAGTGGAGCCACACAAAGAGAGCATGCCTCCTCTCCACCACCAAAAAAAAATAGCCAAGCCATTGAGAAAATTTCATATGCTAAAAACTAGCAAAACATAACTTCAAGTAACTTACATGTGAAAGTCATAGTGGAATTAAATAATTTAAAGGCTTTTCTAAGCCATATTACAGTTATGCCTGAATAAGGAAACACCCTGATTCTTAGTATTAGTTTTAAGGCCAAGACCAGGCCTAAGAGTAGACCTGAGCTGCCATATAGCTATTCCTTCAGATGTCTCTTGGAACCTTGCTCTCAAGCCAGGCTTCACTCATGTCTTTATTAAAGCAGTATCCTCAGCATGAATTGGGGAAGTAGAAGCTAGGATCTACCTGACCTTATTAGAGAATCTTACCCTTTGATCCCTAGGCCTAAAATATCACAAACACACGACTGAGATAGACTTCTCAATTCTTCTCACTGTTTTCAGTGACTAAAACACACACACTGCTTCCACCATTTTGATATGTTAATCATTCATACTCACATTCATTCATTATCTTGGGTGGAGGGCAAAGAGGAGTCCTGAGGGATTAGGTCAGGTGCTCAGGTCACAAGAGGAGCACATGGTTAAGTGAGTTTGTTTATATTATAAACAGTAACTTTTTGCAAAGTTAAATAAGAGTCTTTAATCCAGATTATGTATATGTGGTAAAAGTCATTCCTAAAGAACTGAATAATAATAGAAAGATTATGTATCAAAATAAGAGACTCAGGGGCTGGAGATGGCTCAGCAGTCCAGAGCAGTTTGGCTGTTCTTGCCAAAGACCCAGGTTTGGTTCCTAGCACACATATGGTGGCTAACAACCATCAGTAACTCCAGTTCCAGGGAATCCAATGCCCTCTTCTGCCCTCTTCAAGCATTGCACTCATGGGTGCACTTACATACATGCAGAGAAAACACTCATACATATCAAAAATAAAAAAAAAAAAAACTAGTTAAAGCAGTTTCAGGGCTCACATCTACTCTTGCTTAGCCAGTTAAAACGAGCTGACCCCATCCCCATCAGCCCTCCTTGGGCCTAGGCCCCTTCCTACTGCCACTGCTGGAGAGTGCCTGACTAGTTTCAGTCTTGTTTGTAAGGCAGATCCCATCCTGCTTGGGGACCAACTCTATTTGCCCAGCTCCATGTACTCTACTTAGCTAGTTAGAACTGGCCCATACAACCACCAAAATAAATTCATATGCACAGATCACAATGCAAAAACACAAATAATATGAAAATGAAGACAATACGCCCCCACAAAATCCCATCAGTCTTATAGAAGCATTCTACAATAAGAACTACTTACAGCAACCCCAGGACATAGAATTTAAAAGAACATGATCAAATAATTCAATGATTTTAAAGAACACACAAATAATTCAAAGAACTCAAAGAGGATAGAAAAAAACTCCTCACTGAAACCCAAGAAAATACAAATATACAGCTGAATGAAATGATAATTCAGGATTTGAAAAGTGAATTCATGCCGGGCATGGTGGCGCACACCTTTAATCCCACAATTTGGGAAGCAGAGGCAGGCAGATCTCAGTGAGTTCATAGTGAGTTCCAGGTCAGCTGGGGCTACAGGGAGATCCTGTCTCAAAAAGACCAAAAAAGAAAAAAAAAAGTGAATCCACAAAAGAGATAGAAATAAACACAGGCTGAAATGAAGATAGAATTGACAACTCAATATGCCAATTTGAAATGACAGGGTAAAGCCTCACCAGCAGAATGAAGCAAATGGAAAACAGAATTTCAAGTTCTAAACGATCATAGATGCCAACCCAGAATACTTTATTCAACAAAACTGTCTATCATAGTCACAGGGGAAAGAAAAATCTTCCATGATGCAAATAGACTGAAAGAATTCATGTCCACAAAACCAGTCCTACAGAGAATACTTGAAGCAATAGAAAAGACTGAAGAAAGAAATGACCAGACTTAAGACGCCACAGAAAGAAAACAAATGAGGGTCCCACAAAAATGGGACCAAGAATACAAACAACAAAAAAAAGAATGGCAGTAACTAAAACACATCTTTAAATAATAACTTTAAATATCAATGGCCTCAACTCCCCAGTAAAAAGATACAGACTAATTGAATGGCTTGAGAAACAAAATCCATCTTTTTGTTGTCTGTAGGAAACTCATCTTACCTTCAAGGATAGGCACCACCTAGCATTAGACTGTCCTCCAACAGACAGACCATGGATAGATGCCATCCTCCCAAGCTTGGTTGCACCACTTGTCTAGGATCATCATAGCTAAGCTTGTTGACTGTTATGTTCTGCAAGAAAGGAGGGGCAGGGAGTCAGCCATACCTCTCAACCAACCAGTTGGCCCTAGTTGCATGGGGCAGGGGCTAAGGTAATATAAACTGAGGAAGCCAAGAAGAACCTCTCACCATTTTGTGCAGCTATGGAGAAGTCACTATTCATGCTTGAATGAAGACTTTCCAGTGCAGTCTTAGGAGGGGAAGCACCCACACTCGTGTAAGTAAACCCTCACCCATTGCTCTGTAAGTAAGCTCAATAAACTCACTGGTTTCCCAGACTGAAGTCTGGTGAAATTGCATCTCAGTTTGTCATAAGGATCAAAGGAGGAGGAGGCAAATGCTGTTTATGCCTCCCAGAAGGAATTTAAGCTATAGGGTGAAAGGATGGAAATAAACATTCCAAGCAAATGGCACTAAGAAACAAGCAGGCATAGTGATTCTAATATCTGACAAAATAGACTTCAAATCAAAACTAATCAGCAGAGGTAAAGAAGGTCACTTCATTCTGATCACAGGAACAATCAGCCAATAAGATGTTACATACATGCAGCAAACTCTGGTGTACCCAATTTGGTAAAAACAGTACTATTGGACTTCAAGGCACAGATTATCCCGAATTCAGTAATAGAAGGTAACTTCAATACCCCACTGTCTCCACTAAATAGGTAAACTGGACAAAGAATAAACAGAAACATCTGAGTTAAATGATGTACATCAAATGGACCTAAGACAGCTACAGAATATTCCATCCAAGTACCAGAGAATTCTTTCCTGGGACGCAAAACAAACCTCAACAAATTAAAAAAAAATTGAAATAATTCCATGTATTCTATTGGACTACAGCAGAATAAAGCTTAAAATCAAAAGCAAAAATGCTCTCGAGGGGCTGGAGAGATAGCTCAGTGGTTAAGAACACTGGCTGTTCTTGCAGAAGACCGGGTTTGAATCCCAGCACCCACATGGCAGCTAATGACTGTCCATAACTCCAGTTCCAGGGGATCTGACAGCCTCTTCTGTCCTCCTTGGGCATTGCATGACATGGGTGCACTTAACGTACATGCAGGCAATACACACATACACTAAAAATAACTTCTAAACTTCTAAAAATAATAAAATATTAAAGAAGAAGAAAAAAAGAAGCTCTAGAAACTACAGCAATTCCTGGGAATTAAACAATGCACTCCTGAAGAAGAAATTAAGAAAGAAATGAAAGTATTCCTGGAATAAATGAAAATGATAGCATGACACAACAAAACCTCTGGGACACATTAAAAACGGTTCTCAGAGGGAAGTTTACATTCTAAACACATACATTAAAAACAAAAACAAAAACAGAAATAGTGGTAGGAGAGATGGCTCAGAGGTTAAGAGCACTGGCTGCTCTTGCAGAGAACCCGTTTGGTTCCCAGTACCCACATGGTAGCTAACAACCACCTGTAACTTCAGTTCCAGGAGATCCAAGGCCCTCTTCTCACCTCCAAGAGCACTGAATGAAAATATACTCATACACATAAAACAAAAATAATAAATACATTTTTTTTGTCTTTTTTGAGATAGGGTCGCCCTGTAGCCTCAGTTGTCCTGGAACTATGTGGACCAGGCTGGCCTTGAACTCACAGAGATCCACCTGCCTCTGCCTCCCAAGTTCTTGGGATTAAAGGCATGCGCCACCACTCCTGGCAAATAAAATATTTTTAAAAAGCAGATAGAACACACAAAAAAAGACTTAATGGTACAACTCAAAAATCTGGAAAAGCAAGAACAAACCAAACCCAAACCAAGCACATGAGAAGAAATAATAATCAGAACAGAAATCTATGAAATAGAAACAAAGACAATAACACAAAGAATCAATGAATCTAAGAGCTGATTCTTTAAAACGATAAACAAGATAGATAGACCCTTAGCCCAGCTAACCAAAAAAGAAAAAGAGCAAATTCAAATCAGCAAAATCAGAGATGAAAGGGGAAACATCACAACAGACACCAAAAGGATCTAGAACATAACAAGGGAATATTTTAATTACCTATATGCTATTAAATTAGAAAATCTAAAAGCAGTGGATGAATTTAAATTCAATAGAGCCATCAAAATTAAACCAAGAAAAGATCAACAACTTAAACAGACCCATAACAAATACGGAAGTTAAAACAGTAATAAAAAGTCTCCCAACTAAAAAAAAAAAAGCCTAGGTTCAGATGGATTCACAGTAGAATTTCACCAGACCTTCAAAAAATATCTACAACCACTATTGCTTAAATTATTAAAAAATATAGAAACAGAGGAAGAAATCCCAAACTCCCTCTATGAAGTCAGTATTATTTGAATACCCAAACCAGGTAAACACACAACACAAAATGAAAGGCCCATATTCTTAATGAACATAGATACAAAAATTCTCAACAAAATACTCACAAGTCACAGACAGACACATCAAAAAGATCATCTGCTATGATCAAGTTGGTTTTATTCCAGAGAGGCAGGGATAGTTTGATATATGTAAGTCAATAAATGTAATAAATCATGGAAATGGACTTAAAGACAAAAATGATTATCTCAATGGATGCAGAAAAAGCCTTTGACAAAATCCAATATGCATTCATGATAAACGTCCTAGAGGGAATTGGATTGGTGGGAACAACATAATTAAAGTTACATACATCAAATCCACAGTCAACATCATTCTGAATGGAGTAAAACTTGAAGCTTTTTCATTTAAATCAGAAATCAGACAAGGTTGTCCACTATTCCCACTACTTTTCCATACTGTGCTTGAAACTCTAGCTAGACTGGGACTGGAGAGATGGATCAGTCGTGGTTAAGAGCACTGACTGAGGTCAAATTATCACTATTTGCAGATGATGTGATATTACATGTAAAAGATCCCCAAAATTCCACCAGAAAACTTCTAGAAACGATTAACACTTCCAGAAAAGTGGCAGGATACAAAATAAATACAAAATCCAGTAGCTTTTGGGGATAGAAAAGTTTTCTTTTTTAAAATTTTTTACAAAATCTTTGAGAATTTCATACATGTATATAAGGTGTTTTGATCACATCCATGCCCACTCCCTCCCCTCCAACATTCCCCCCTCTGAAGAGGTAACCCTAAAATCTTTTAAGGATTAGATACAAGCTCCCAAATACTTTTGATGTTTTTGGCCTTTGGAACAGAGTATGTTGCTAACAGGCCCAAGGACATTTTGACTTTTAGCTAAGAGACTGGCTACATTTCTTTGGGGTCTTTTTAACCTAACTGCTTAGCTAATTCTTACCTCCTATTCTTATCACACCATCCTCTGAAGGGGTTATCCAAATTGCCAATAGGGAATAGGGACGCTGACAGCTCTGGCTTCTTCCATGCTGAACAGGGACGCAGGGTGAGGCAATTGGAGTACCCCTTCAGTGGATCTATCTAAAAGACTCCTAAATTGCATAACTCTTGTCTCTAAGGGAAGAAGAAAGTCCTTTAATCATGAATAGAAGATGTGAAGGAGAAGTAAAGGCAAGAGTAATCAGCATTACAAGTTCTAGACAGGAAATTAAAAAAAAAGTCAGGACAGGGCAGTTTTCAAATGTTCATATGAGAATCCATTGGAGTTTCTTGACAAGAGCTTCCAAAAGCATCCCTCTCCTGCGTTCTTCCTCATTTTTCTTTTGTCTTCCAAGGCTGGACCAGTTGGCTGAGAGGAGTGGCTGGATACTCAGGTGAGGATCCAGTAACTCTGCTTGACATTCCTTTAATGAATGAGCACAACCATCAGCAAGCCCAATTGTGACTATGTTTAGTGATCAGGCTCAGCTGAAGTTGTGATGATGGTAGTTATTTCATGCAAAAGGGGCTGCTGTATAGCATCTTCTTATTAAAAAGACCTGTATTTAAAAGGATTTTGTGCTAGGAGCCACATATGAGGGAGAACACATGTCGTTTGTTTTTCTGAGTCTGTGTTACTTCAGTTAGTATAACAGTTTCTAGATCCATCCATTTACCTGCAAATTTCATGATTTCATCTTTCTTTACTGCTGAGTAAAACTCCATCGTAT
>NW_008336953.1:953985-956573 GCF_000622305.1 Nannospalax galili
AAACATTACCCTTTTTCTACATCCTCACCAGCATTTGGTATCATTTGTTCTCTTGATCCTAGCCAGTCTGATTGGGGTAAGGTGATACCTTAGGGTGATTTTAATTTGCATTTCCCTAATTACTAACAATGTTGAACACTTTTTGAGATGTTTCTTAGCCATCTTTATTTCTTCCTTTGAGAACTCTCTGTTTAGATCTTTAGCTCATCTTTTAATTGGATCATTTGGTTTCTCGATTCTTTGTTTTTTGAGTTCTTTATATATTCTGGATGTTAAACCTCTGTCAGATGTGTCACTGGCGAAGGTTTTTCCCCATTCTGTGGGTTTTTGCTTTACTTTTTTGATTGTTTCTTTTGCTGTACAGGTTTTTAGTTTAATGAGGTCCCACTTGTTGATTGCTGACATTAATTCCTGAGTCCTCATGGACTCAGTCTTCAGTTTGGCATGTCGCTCCTGTCTCTGTCGATCGTCTCCTTAAACAGCTCCTGAATCCCTCTGGGTACATCTTGCAGGGTGAGTGACCTCCAGAATGGGGAATAGTCATCCAGCTGCCTCTGTCCCCCATGCCACAGTGTTGGTTTCTCTCTTTAGGAGCAGGCAAATTAAGGTAACAGAAAAGGATGTAGCCAAAGTGCTAGATGAAGTTTTAGCTCTTGCCCCTTGGTTTGCGGAGTCCTGCTGCTGGAAACCTGAACAATGGGCTCATGCATTATTTTTAGTTAGAAAGAGAGAGGTCAAGGAGGAGTGCCCACAATCTGGGCCATTCTACCCCATTGTAACTGCCATTCTGGCCTCTCTGCGGGGAGTTCCCCTGATATCCCGAACAAGATGATCTTATTTTAAAGGAGATACATAAACAGATTCAACAGCAGAATGCTGTGGACGGCTCTCCGTAAGTGCTCCTAGTCAAAGTGAAATTAGCAGAGCCTTGCTCTGACAAAAAGGCAATGTCTACTGCTGAGGATTCAGAAGACGAGAGACTAGGGTCTGAGGGCTCCCTTAGTAAAAAGCAGGAAGTCCCACCACCCTCTGCTCTGCTGTTACAGGGCGTTAGCCATTTGCCTCTGTCCCTTACTGGCTGTGGGGGAGCCCCTCCCCTTTACCCCTCTCTGGGAGAGGAAGACTGGAAGCCCCTTCCCTCACCCTCCTTTCTGTCTGGTTCAGAGGACAACACCCTGCAGTTCTTCCCTGGTCTTACCCTGGATGGACATAAATTTAAGGGCTTAATTGATACTGGGGCCGATGTCACAATAATTAGACAGGAAGAGGCATTGCCTCACTGGCGCTGCAAGCCAGGACCTCCCATACAAGGGGTTGGAGGCTTACAAAACACCCAACAGGTCCAACGCCCTGTGGTCTGGACTGATCCGGATGGCAACACCAGAGCAATCAAGCCACTTTTAGCTGCAAGACTTCCTCATAATCTGTGGGGGAGGGAAATTCTTACTAGCATGGATGTTGTTCTGACCACTGATGACAAAGCCTTTTATAATGATTGCATTGTTAACCAGAGAACAGGAAATGCACCCTATCCTCACCCCCAAGTCTAACAGCCGCTGCCCCATTGCCCAAACCATCCCCCCATTAAATTGACCTGGAATACAAAAACTCTAATATGGGTGGAGCAGTGGCCTCTCCCTTCACATAATCTAACCCACTTGATTGCTTTGGTCCAAGAATAATTATCCTTGGGTCATATTGAGCCCTCTCTTAGCCCCCATAATTCTCCTATTTTTGTTATTCAAAAAAGGTTGGGGAAGTGGAGATTTTTACATGATTTAAGGGCTATTAATGATCACATGGAGTCCTTGGGAACCCTACAACCAGGACTGCCTCAGCCAACTGCCATTCCTAAAGAATGTGCAATTATTATAATAGATATTAAGGATTGTTTTTTCTCTATTCCTCTCCATGATGATGACAAGCCCTATTTTGCCTTTTCTGTGCCCACCACCAACCATAATCTCCCAGTCCAATGTTATCAATGGAAGGTCCTTCCACAAGGAATGAAAAACAGCCCTACCATTTGCCAGTATTATGTGGCCCATGCATGCAGACCTTTGTTGACTGAGGTGTATATCTTACACTATATGGATGACATTCTTATTGCCCATAAGGACCCCAAGATCCTGCAAGGACCTTTTCAAAAACTTAAAACAAATCTCCAAGCTCAGCCTCAGTATTGCTGCAGATAAAATTCAGTTACATGCCCCATATACCTTTCTGGGCCATTCTATCCAAGATGTCATCCACCCTGTAGCCCCTGCTCTTACCTTACTGATAGGTAGAGAATGGGCGGGAGTGAGTGGGCGGCGTGGATGGAGGAAGGCACGAGTGGATGGATGAGGCACGGAGGCTCAGATGGAATTCTCAGCGGGATATAGATTCATTTCGTACAGGGTACTTTTCCCTCGGGAAGGGAAAGATGTCGGCGGAGGGAAAGAGGTCAGGGAAGGGAAGGGGAAGGGAAGGGAAGGGAAGGGAAGGAAGGGAAGACAGGGAGGGCAGGGAAAGATGTCAGGGAAAGGAAGGGGAGGGAAGGGAAGGGAAGGGAAGGGAAGGGAAGGGAAGGGAAGGGAAGGAGGGCC
>NW_008336953.1:956693-960633 GCF_000622305.1 Nannospalax galili
TGGAGGTCAGAGGAAAGGCAGGCTGCTTCTCAGCAGAGTTTGTTTCCCTTGACTCCAAAGGTCAAGATGAGGTCCCTGTTGGGGAGGGGGGAACCTGTGGCTTTTTGGAACCCTAACACTTACCTGATAAGATCACCCTCTCTGAGGCACAGACCCTCTTTGGCAACATAAATTGGATATGGGGCTTTCTACCCATGTCCACAGAAGAGCTTACACTGCTCTTTGACCTCTTGCAGGGTGCTGATACAGCCTCCACCCCACACGAGATCTCATCTGAGGCTTGACGTGCTATAACAATAATAAATACACACTTGTCTCAAGCATTCGTTAATAGGGTACAGCCTGGACAGCCTATCCAGGCCTTAGTCAGTCCAACAAAAAACACCCCTATGGGAACACTTTGGCAGGCCCAGGGACATTGACATGGGTCCACTCTTCTTGGAGTCAATTGCATAAAATCACTCCTGTAATTGAGGCCTGGGCAATAATAGCCCTAAAGCTCATTCAAACCTCCCGCCTTCTGTATGGCCACGACCCAGAGTCACTGGTCCTCCCTCTTCCACTCCCCATGCTCCAAGCACTGTTTCTTGACAACCCTGGCTTTCAGACTCTCCTACTAACTTATCAGGGAAAATATGATAATCATTACCCCCAGCATAGACTTCTCCAAGGAATAAAACAGCTTCCCTTGTCTTTATTTCCCCAGGCATTTCCAAAATGCAATCCCCTTCCTGAGGCTCCTCTAGTCTTCACAGATTCTAGCAAACATAAATTTGGTTACGTGGTCTTCCATGAGGGACAGTTTTTTTCACAAAAAAAATCCTTTCCTTTTAAGGATTGGTACAATTTGGAGAGTTGTCCACTGTGTTACAAGTCTCTCAAGACTTCCCGACAACCCCATGCAATATATTTTCTGACAGTGCCTATGTGATCCAAACTACAAAATCTTGTATTTGCAGCCTTCCGACCTTGCCATAGCCCCCTTGATCTATTGCTCTCCTCTTTGCAATTGCTGCTTGAGCAGTGCTCTGCCCCTTGGTACGTTCAACACCTGCGCTCTCATACCAATCTTCCAGGGCTTCTGGCAGAAGGCAATGCTACCATTGACAGATTAGTGATGAATATTACCCTGGATCCTGCTCTCTTACATCAAGCCAGGGACTTACACGCCCGCTTCCATCTCTCCCCAAGCTATACATAGGCTCTTACCTACTTTGCCAATTCAGAGCTGCAAACATCTGGTCCGTGCATGCTCCTTATGTGCTCCCCTTATGCCCCTGGGGCCATTACAACCTGCTGGAACTCTCCCCAGAGGCCTCAGTCCTAATAAGATTTGGCAAATGGACATAACTCATTTTTCCCCTTTTGGTAAACTAAAATACATTCATTATATTATTGATACTTACTCTGCTGCCCACTTTGCTTTGGCCTGCTCTGGTGAGACTGCCTCCCATGCCATAAAAACCATTAAATACACCATGGTCCTTTTAGGAGTTCCCTGGCAATTAAAAACAAATAATGGCCCCTGCTACATGTCCAAGGCTTTTCGCCGCTTCTGTGCTGACTGGAATATTCAACACATCACTGACATCCCCTATAATCCTCAGGGCCAAGGAATCGTTGACTGCTCCCATCAAACGCTCATTAAACAAATACAGAAAATAGGGGGAGACAGTGACAAAGGCCCTTGCTATAAGGATCCCAATTTTGTTATACATAAGCTTTATTCACCCTAAATTTCTTAAAATTTGACTCCAATGGCCTCCCATCAGCAATAAAGCATTGAGGGGCATTCGCTCATCCCAATCCCGCCCCCGTGGGAAGATGGAAGGACCCCCTCACAGGAGAATGGAAGGGCCCACACTTATTGCTAACACAAGGGTGAGGCTATGCTTGTGCCTTTCCAGATAATGTTCTAGTCCCCATCTGGATCCCGGTCCAAAACATCAGAGTTGCCTGTGATGCAGATGACTCCAGAGGTATCGGCCTCAGAGATGGTGACAAAACCAAAAACCCAACCCACAGAGAAGGCAGCCCAATGCTGCAAGCCCCGGAACCAGCTGGTCCCACCTACACAACAGATGAGAGATCTGACCACTGATGACCATCCAAATGGAGGAGGGCCAGAATGTTCCAGGTGACACATCTCTGTAACCAAACTGCCTACCTCCCCTCTAATGAATCTTATGACCTCCTCCCAGTACCTGGTGGACTTGTTCTTTTGGGCTCACTCCTGTATCCACTTAATCACTCTCAACTGTTCTGCCCCTTCATGGTGCCTGCTAGCCCAGCTAACCCCAAGAGTCATCCTTTATTCAGGGGATGAGATGGACCTTAAGCTTTCCCCATTGGAACATTTATGCCATAAGAGGGTAGCTGCCCTGGTGATTTCTGGCATCACTCTTTTGGGGATCAGCATTGCCAGTGCGCTAGAGTTAGGAATGTCAGCACTGATCCTACAGGACAAAAATTATAATGCCCTTAGTATGACTATTGATTCGGACTTAAAAGAATTACAAACTGCTATAGAACATCTTGAGAGTTCCCTGTCTTCCCTTGCTGAGGTCACCTCACAAAATAGGAGGGGCCTGGACCTCTTGCTCCTTCAACAGGGAGGATTATGTGTTGCTCCAGGAGAACAGTGCTATCTCTATGCTAATCATTCTGGTGTCATAAGGGACTCCTTGAGCTTAGTCTGCAAAAGGGTCTTAGAGAGAGAACAGACCAGGGTAAAGAACCAAAACTGGTATGAGTCACTATTCCAGTCTTCTCCTTGGCTCACAATACTCCTCTCCACCTTAATTGGGCCTCTGGCCTTGCTCCTTCTGGCCTTAACCTGTGGCCCAATTCTTTTAAGATCCTTACTTAACTTTATTAGGGATCGGTTTGCTACGATTCAACTCATGTTGGCACTGCCTTGCTTCTTACCCCCTACCCCCAGTCATGCCCACACTCAGGTTTAAAAAGGATAAAAATCATGGCCACAGCCATACAACGGGCCTTAAACAACTTGGGTTGTTCTGCTGGGAGCCCTTCTGGGGACTGCCTTGGCTCAGACAATGCGAATGTTGATCTTAGAGAGTCGTGGACTGAAAATACATTTGAAGGCCCTGGCTCAGATGAGATGCCAACAGGCTTGTTCTTTCAGGTTTTGTGAGCACACTCCAAGATGGTCTAGCCATTGCCCCAAATTGCTTCATCTAGTAGACCTCTTCCTTCTTCATATTGCACCAGCCTTGCCACGGCCACAGTTTGGACCTCCAGTTTGGACCTCAGAGTAGCCCATCTTTTAAACAAAAAGGGGGAGATGTTGGAGTATGTTAGTTTGCTTTGACAAACAGCTTTTTAGGACATAAGATGGCCCCCCAAACCCCAGGGAACCAACCACTCCTCCCTCACAGGGCTGATCACATGATTTACAGGAATACTAGTCCCCATCAGTAAAACGGAACTGTAAACCTAAACCTAAGCTACCTGTCCATGCATGACCTGATCATTGTACTCTCTCCTGAATGACTTAAAAACCCTATATAAGCTCACTGTTTCCTCAGTAAAGTAGATCTGTATCTCTGAACCTGGTCTCCTGTGTCTGAATGTGGCTCTGCTGACACAGCCTCCTCACCAGCCCTGGGGTCCGGGATCAGGTGGGGATAGCGGCGACCGTGAAGGCTGCCCAAACGGATGGCCACAGGTTTGCTGTATATAGCTTTAATTATGTTGAGGTCTGTTCCCTTCAGTCCAGTTCCCTCTAGGACTTTGAACATAAATGCATGCTGAATTTTGTCAAAAGCCTTTTCTGCATCTATTGAGATGACAATGTGGTTTTTGTCTTTGAGTCCATTTATATGATCAATGACATTTATTGACTTGCATATATTGAACTATCCCTGCATTTCTGGGATAAAGCCTACTTGATCATGGTGAATGATCTTTTTGATGT
>NW_008336953.1:961126-961930 GCF_000622305.1 Nannospalax galili
TCTTTGTATTATTTTCTTTGTTTGCATTTCATTAATTTTTACTGTGGTTTTCGTTCTTTCTTCTCTTCTGCTGGATTTAGGTTTCATTTGTTCTTGCCTTTTCAGTTCTTGCCTTGCGTTTCAATGTTAGGTCATTTATTTGGGATCTTTCCAATTTTTTAATGTAGGCACTTAGAGCTATAAACTTCCCTCTTAAGACTACTTTTAATGTGTCCCAGAGGTTGTGTTGTGTTGTATTGTCCTTTTTGCTGAATTCCAGGAATTGTTTTCTTTCTTTCTTAATTTCTTCTTTGACCGACTCATTGTTTAGGAGTGTGTTGTGCAATTGCCATGAGTTCATGTAGTGACTAGGGCTTCATCCAGTGTTGATTTTAAGCTTTATTGCTTTGTCGTCCGATAGAATGCATGGAATTATTTCAATATTTTTATATTTGTTGAGGTTTGTTTTGTGGCCCAGTATGTGCTCAATCTTTGAAAAAGTTCCATGAGGTGCTGAGTAGAAAGTGTATTCTTTGGTGTTTGGGTGGAGTAATCAAAAGGTATCTGTTAGGTCCATTTGATGTGTGGTATCATTTAATTGAGATGTCTCTCTGTTTATTCTTTGTCCAGTTGACCTAATGGGGACAGTGGGGTACTGAAGTCTCCTACTATTACTGAGTTTGGGTTAGTCTGTGTCTTAAAGTCCTGTAGTGTTGTTTTTATGAATTTAGGTGCACCAGAATTTGGTGCATATATTAAGGATTGTAATATCTTCGTGGTTAACTGTTCCTTTGATCAGAATGAAGTGACCTTTCTTATCTCTCT
>NW_008336953.1:962106-962530 GCF_000622305.1 Nannospalax galili
CCTGTGTCTTTTGACTGGGGAGTTCAGTCCATTGTTATTTAAGGTTATTATTGAAAGGTGTGTATTGGTTGCTGTCATTTTGATTGGTGTTTGTGTTCTCTGTGTACTTTTGTGTTTCCTAGATTATATCTTTATTTTCTTTCATTGCCCCTAGGGTATAGTTGTTTCTCTCTCTGCTCTCTGTATTGCTTCAAGTAGTCTTTGAAGGCCTGGTGTTGTAGACATGTATTCTTTCAGGCTATTTGTGTCATGGAAGATTTTTCTTTCCCCCTCAACTAGAATAGATATTTTTGCTGGGTATAGTATTCTGGGCTGTCATCTATTGTCATGTAGAACTGGAAATACCTTGGTCCAGGCTCTTCTGGCTTTCATAGTTTTCACTGGTGGGTTTTAATTTATATGTGACTTGTTGCATTTCTTTTGC
>NW_008336953.1:963223-972040 GCF_000622305.1 Nannospalax galili
GTTTGTTAGATCAGGGAGGCACACTCTGCCACGTGGTCCCGAAGCCCACATCGGCACCTCCCCACTCTCGGCTCATCCCGGTGAGTTCACATAAGGGCTGATCCACCCTGAACTCAGAGACCAGGCATCAGGTCATCCTGTTGCCTGTCCTGGAGACACTGTGTGAGCATATGGCTGGAGGTGTCATGGCCTCCAGAAGTCCCAATACACCTCTACATGTTGGGGCAGTTTACATCCAAGTGGCTCACAGTGCTTCTTTGCTTCCTTTGTTTCCTCTTGGTAGTCACCCTTGTCTTCTACTTTTGTGGTGAATTCCCCTTCATGAGACCCTCCCACAATGGGCAGTTTACCATCACAATGCAGGGAACCACAAACGGCAGCACTCAAGGTGCTCCTTAAAACCAGAGGGTTGAAAGTGAAACCAAAAGATATGGAACACTTTTGGGATGAAGCCACTAATTTGGCTCCGTGGGTCTCCCCTGAAAGCATGTAGGACCCTGACACGTGGATGCAGGTCCTCTTCCTGGACCGAAAAAGGGAGGTTGTGTCAGGGATCACTCCCCCAGCATCGTTCGTACCAATCCTCCTAGCCATCATTGGTAGCCTTAAATCCTCCTCTCCTGAGGAAGTCATCTTGGCCCACAACAAACACTGCCGGGAGCATTCTAGTGTAGATCTGGCTATTACCTCAGCCCTGGACCTCCTGGACCCCCCTGACCTGGAGGTGGACGCCGCCCCTGTGCCCACTTCCAAAAGGAAGGAGTTCCTTTGCCTATATCTCAGGATACTCTCCTAGAGCTACCACACCCAGAAATTCCCCCATCCCATTACCTGTGGAAGGAGTTACTCTCTCACCCCCCCAGTAACCATCCCACCTCTTCCCCTGCTACTGTGCCCCTCCCTCCTAGGCTGCCCTCCTTAAAGCCTCACCCACCTTTGTCCACATTTCCAGTTAACGTTGGCCCCAATGCGGCGCAGCATCCATGGCTGCCCACCCCATTTGCTGACCTCACTCTTATCCACAAGGCAGCTGAGCAATCGGGCCCTGACTCCCCATATTTGCCAGTGGTCCTTACAGTTACAAACCCACTATGATTGGTATAGCTTACTAAAGGCAGTCTTGGAACCCTCAGTCTTTCTAAACTGGCGCGCAGCCTATGATGATCAGGCTGAAAACCAGGCATACCTAAATCTCCAATATGGCCTCAACATTACGTTGGACATGCTCACGGGACGTGGACAATATACTGACCCCATCTCCCAGTCTACTATTGGCCTCCATGCCTATTTTCAACAAGTTTCTGATTTGGCCTTTAAGGCCCTTAAATGTTGCTCCCCCTGTGACCCACAAGTCTTTTTCCGTAATTTGATTCAACAGTCAGGGGAGTCCTTCACGGACTTCCTTACTGGAGGGTGGAGTCTGGACCCACCTGAGAGGTGCTTATCAAACAACTAACTTGGGAGGGACTAAACATCCCTACTCATAATGCTATCACGCCTGTCCACAATGATAACATTCACAAATGGGTACTACTAGAGACTTAGACCCTAGGGCAGGCCCTATTAAGGCTTTGACCGCCTCCTTGGAGACTCCTTTGTCGCAAGGAAAACCCACCCATTTTGGCTCATGGGAAGGCTGCTGGAACTGTGGGAGGCTTGGCCACTTTTGTAGCCACTGCCCAAGAGGTACAGCCACCCCAAGACTCACTGCCCCAAGTGCAAAAGAGGGTTCCATTGGGCTAAAGACTGTATGTCACAGCCTCAACTGGACTCGGCTCCTTTTAACTCCACCTGGGGAGCCCCTCAGCCCTGCCCACAAGAGGGGAAATGAGACAGATATTATGGACTCTCCCAATCCTCAACCACTCCCCACTAATGACCCTATTCCTAGATGGAACTGCCATAAAGGGCCTAGTAGACACAGGGGTTGATGTCATCATTATATCAGAAACTGAATCCCTTAAACTCCCTCATTGGAAATACTGGCCAGGCCCACCAATAAAAGGAGTTGGTGGAAAACAAGATACTAAGCTGGTCACATGTCCAGTATATTAGAAGGATTTGGATGGGAACCAGGGCACAGTTACCCCCATAGTAGCGGACGTTCCCCGTAATTTATGGGGCCGAGACGTCCTAGAGGACATGGGCGCAGTCCTTACCACAGACGACCATGCCTTTTATGATGATATCATGCTCCACGATAACTTGGGACTATCAGGGAAAGGACAACATCTTGCCCAACACCCCAAATCCTAACGGCCACTGCCCACCCGGGATCAACTCCAATCTTGGCCCCCGAGCGGATCCCCATCACCTGGCTCTCTAATGATGCCATTTGGGTGAACAAGTGGCCTATAATAGAATCTAAATTATCTGCCCTCAAAAATTTGGTAGCTGAACAATTGAGGCTTGGCCACATTGAGCCCTCTCTCAGTAAACATAATACCCCTATATTTGTTATTAAAAAGAAATCAGGGAAATACAGACTCCTCCAAGATCTTAGAGCAGTTAATGCCCAGATGGATTCGCTACAAGCGGGCTTACCACACCCAACAGCTATCCCCCCATCCCATCATATCATAGTACTTGATATCCAAGATTGTTTCTTCCAAATCCCCCTAGCAGAACAAGATAGACCTCACTTTGCCTTCACAGTATGGGAGTCCAACTTTCAAAGAACAGCTAAGTGATACCAATGGAAGGTACTACCACACGGTATGAAAAGATATCCCCACAGTCCATCAATTATATGTTAATAAGGCCTTAGCCAACATCCCCAAGGACCTAATTGTCATCCACTATATGGACGACATACTGCTAGCACACAAATCTCACAATACTTACAGGCTGCAATACCCAGTCTGCTTGCTGATTTAGAATGTCTATGTCTCCACATTGCATGAGACAAGTTACACTACATCCAACCTTTCATATTCCTTGGCTACCATATAGGTACTGTAATTAAACCGTTTAACCCTTCCATCTTGCAAAAAACTGTATATACCTTGATGGAGCTCCAAGAACTCTGTGGGACTGTAAACTGGCTCAAACAATTTATACCAGTCCCTGACTTGGAATTCCAGGCCTTGTTCTCCTTGCTGGAAGGAGAACAAAATTCACCAAATTCAAGGCTCTCTCTCACCCAGTCAGCTAAGGATCTTCTTAATAAGATAGATCATATACTCTGGTCTGTGTCACTCTGATGTCATGACCCAGCAGAACCATTACTGGCCTTAATCCTCTGGACTAAAAATGGTGTCTTGGGGCGCTATGGCAGCAAGACCCCCTGGTGTGGATCCACCTGGGTACCTTGGACCTAACTAGGCTTAGCTCTAAGTATGATATTGCCTTCAAGTTAGCAATTAAGGCCTGACAAACAGCCAGGCACATATTTGGAAAGGAACCTGACAAAATTATACTGCCCTTTCCTCTTAAGCATTCCCAAACATTATGGGCAGACTCTCTGGCTTTCCAACTAATGATGTCTGGGTTCACAGGGGAGTTGGATAACCATGCGCCCCCAGATACGCGACTGGCCAGCCTGGCCTGTTTGTAAATCACCACTGAGCCACACGCTTCCCCCTGCAAAAACCCCCTACCTTTAGCCATGCTAGCCTTCTCAGATGCCAATAAGTCCTGTTATGGCGCTGTCATTCAGCGCATGGGAAAGGATGACACCTGTTACATACAAGCCAATCCTGGCTCTGTCCAGTTGGGGGAGCTCCTGGCCTTGTTAAAAATCTTCCAAGTCTGCCAGACTGAGCTGCTCAATATATTCTCTGACAGCCAGTATGAGGTTCAGGCCCTCAAATGTCTTCCCTTTGCTCTGGTAAAAGGCCACAAGGATCCCATCACTAGAACGATGAGAGCTCTCCAGATTATCTTAGATAACAGACAATGGCCCTGGCACATCTCTCACATTAGATCACACACCAAGCTCCCTGGGATCTTGGCAAAGGGAAATGACAAAGTAGATAAACTTATCATGTCCGTAGAGATTCCCCTATTAGAACAAGCCAGAGCCTTACACGAACAATTTCACCTTTCTCCTCACAGTCTGCACCGCCTTCTACCCAACCTACCCATCTCTCAATGCAAACATCTGAGCAGATCTTGCGGTACATGTGCACCCCTTGCTCCCTAGGCCGCCTCAGTCGATATGGAGTAAACCTGCATGGTGCCTACCCAATGTCCTCTGGCAAATGGATGTCACCCATTATGACTCCTTTCGTAATCTTAAGTATGTCCATGTCATTGTTGGCACCTACTCCTCCTTTCTTTTTGCCATCACTCAAACTGGTGAAAAGGCCTCACACATCATTAAGGCAGTCAAATCAGTAATGCTGGTAATGGGAGTGCCATGGGCCCTAAAAACTGATAATGGGCCAGCTTACACCTCTCTACAATTCCAATCATTCCTGTCAACATGGAAAATTAGCCACTCCCTTGGCATCCCTTATAATCCACAGGGACAAGCCATTGTGGAGCGGGCAAATAGGACCCTCAAAGAAACATTACAAAAATTTGCTACCCCTGGGTCTAAAAAGGACCCGCACTTGGCTCTAATGGAAGCTCTATTCAGCATTAATTTCCTGTCCTTTGATGAAAATGGGCTGAGCCCTGCCTACAAACAGTGGGCTACCAAACCTAGACCTACATCCCTGCCACTAGTGAGATGGAAGGACCCCGTAACATGTCAATGGCAACCGCCCGCCCCCTTGTTAACAAGAGGGCGAGGCTATGCTTGTGTGTCTCCTCAGACAGAAACAAAGCCAGTATGGGTTCCAGCGAGAGATGTGAGACCAGCAACTGACCAACAGGACCCCCAGGACCAAGAGACTTTGCCGCTATCTGGATAATTGATATACTCTTCCCTGCCCCTGCCACGGCCCATGATCTCTGGGCCTTGGTCCCCTCCCTGCCTATACTCTTGCCCTTATCGCTTTATTCCCCAGCCTGCCCCATCCTCTATTCAACTAATTCTACACTTGGCCTCCCCACCATGGACCCAGTTACTTCCTGGGAATCACTCAATGGCTCCTGGACCCTAAATAACTCTGTACTGGGGACAATAATAACAGGGGAGGTGGAGGGGACTGCCACCCCTCTGCCCCTATTTTGCCCTGCCATTCTATGCCCAAGGCTCCCCAACTGCCCCCACACACACTCCCTTGCACCTTTTTTCCTCACACTCCCTATACCATGGCAGAGATGCCACCCTAAGCCCAACCATGCCATCCCTCCCTTTTGCCACTTCAGCTGCTCCCCCTCTAATCACCCCCTAGGATCTTGGAGACAACTGGCCCCCTCCTATCCCTGTGGCATTAAGATCTCCCATGCCATCCTCTGTGGCCTGCATGCCTGCATGGACATGAGGCTGTTACTGGCACAGCAGGGCCTTCAGCTTTCCAACGGCACTTACACTAACACCAATCCCTCTACTTGTGCCAAAAACAAAATCCTTACATCCATTAATCACACAACATCCTGGCCCCCCACCCCCATTTGCGTGCTGCCCCTGTTTGCCTTATTGCTAGCCAATTTTACCTCTGACCCTCAGGGACAACTCAACTGCTCCGATACCAACACCACCTGTGTACTGGTGGCCTGCTGGAACCATCCAGCTCACATAGTACTCTTTATGCTTGAACCCGTGGCCCTTTGGGTTCCAGTCACCAATGCAACCCACTTCCATGCTGTCACCCTTATAGAGTGGACAGCCTTGTCACAAGCCCCCCACCTAAAACAAGATTTTAGGGTCACTGCCGCTGTCATCTCAGCCATCATCCTTGCATTAGGGTTGGCTGCCACGGCTGCAGTAGCTATCACTCAATCCTCCACTACTGTGGAGACACTCAACAAGGCCATGTCCAAAACCTCCTCTACTTTTCACACTCAGTCCCTTATCAATCAGCATCTTCACCAGGCAATTAATGTGTTACAACAACAAATTGATCTCTTAAGTGAAGAGCTAGCAATTACCAAAGACATGGCTCTGCTAGAATGTGACCCTTGCTTTAGGTCACTGTCTCACCCCCTGTAAAGTACAGAATATTACTGAAGCATGCCTACAACTTGCGCACTATATTGATGGCCACTGGAATCAAAAGTTTCTTAATTATTCTATATTACTAACTAGTCAAATTATTGCTCTAAATTATACCCATGTCCCCACGCTGGACATCAATTCAGGGTTCTTAGAGAAAATCTGGTCTAATCTAAAAGCACTGCTTGACCTGTCTTGGATCGTCACTTACCTACTCCTGACAGGCATAATTATTCTTCTCTTTCTACTTCTTAAATGCCTTGTTCTTCGTTTCCTCAGTCAGAAAAAATTCAATCACTCAGTGTATCAGGCCCTCAGAGCACTACATGAAGATGATTTCAATCTACCCAACAAACTTGGCTTGCACAAATGTACGAGGCCTCCTACAGATAATTCCCCACCTTGACTGATCCCCCGGGACAATACCCCTTGGAGGACTGGTAGTCAATGATGGGTAAGATCCTGTTGGGCTGAATCAATCTAAGCCAGGACATGGATGTGTATGCCTATGCTCCAGTGCTCAGGTAAGGTTCATGCCTGAATAGGACAACCTAAGACAGGCACAGTCCATGATCCTGGGGTCATCCAGAGGTGGCACTGCCTACAGGCTCTCGCTGGACAGTCATTTTTAAAGAAGAAGGGTGGAAATGTAGCAGGAGGCTCCAAAGATGGTGCAGACTCAGAGCCCTGGAATTCAGTGAGAATTCACTTCACTTCTTGGTCCACAAATAGCCTGCCAAAAGGAGCCCACACCTTCGTACCCTGCTCACAAACCCAGTGACTGTTGACAGACTGTGTGGCGCTGACCAATCAGAAAACTATACGCTGACTAAAGGGACTTGGGGGCAGAGAAAAGGGAAATATAGGCCTGCCTCCTCCTGCATTAAATGAGCCTGCAGCACCTCGCCTAGTGCTTGCTTCTACCCGACTCCTGGAGTCTGTGTGTTGTGACTCTGCACCTCTTGCCCCTCTAATCAGCAAGGGACCCGATCCAGGTTAGGGTCTTCACAGCTGGCCTGAGGAGAACCCGGAACACTGATGGGTTTTCGTTTGTATGTGACTTGTTTTTCTTTTGCTGCTTTCAGTATTCTCTCTTTGTTCTGTACATTTAGTGTTTTTACTATGATATGCTGTGGGGAGTTTCTTTTCTGGTCCTGTGTATTTGGTGTTCTATGTGCTTCCTGTATTTTTATGGGCTTGTCTTTCTTTAATTTTGGGAAATTTTCTTCCACGATTCTGTTGAAGATATGGTCTGTGCCATTATCTTGGGATTCTTTTCCTTCCTGTATGCCTATGATTCATAAGTTTGGTCTTTTTACGGTGTCACACAATTCCTGCATATTCCATTCTTGTATTTTCTAAAATTTTTCATAATCTTGGCTTGAGTGGTCTAATTCGTCCACTTTATCTTCCAATCTTGATATTCTGTTTTCCATTTCATTCATCGTATTGGTGAGGCTTTCTCCTGTCGTTTCTAATTGGCTTACTGAGTGTTTAACTTCCTTCTTCATTTCAGCCTGAGTAGTCTTCAATATTTCTAGCTCTTTTCCAAAATCATTCAGAGGTTTATCCCTATCTTCCTTCAGTTCTTTGTTTTCTTTGTGTGTTCTTTAAATTCACTGAATTCATTCATTGTGTTTATAAGTGTTCTTTGGAGGTCCATGTCCTGCATTATCTCTAGGGGGTTTTCATTGTACTCCTCTAGAGGACTATTTATGTTTGGTGGGGATATGTTATTTTGGTTTTTCATATTACTATTTTTTCTCTGTGTTTTTGACATGTGAATTTCTTCTGTAGTTTCTGATTTTTGTGTGAGACTCAAGCCTTCAAGTTTAGGTCTGCTTCTTTTGTAAACTTTATGTGCCTTTATGGTTTACTTTTGGGACATGAAAAGCTGGTTCGTCTAAGCTTCTGGTTTTCTCTGTTGATTTTATATTGGAGTGGCCAGATTGCTTTTGTCTTCAAGAATTCCCACAGAGGCCCAAGTCAGATGAGGATTGTATATGCTCTCAGGCTTTCTCTTAAGGTCTGGATCCCTCCATGAAAGATGTTGTCCTCAGGAATTTATTGGTTAGACTGGCCTGGGAGCAGGGCCCAGGAAAGATGCTGGTCTTGGGCAGCTGATGGCTGTGCTACCCTGAGATGCAAGGGGAGATGGGGGTGTGAAGAAGCTCCAAGGGCTCCTAACGACCAGGAGAGAGGGTGGCAGGTTGTGCAGACACAGGGAAGCAGAGGGAGTTCAGGGTGGACCGGGCCCAGAGGGCTCCTGGGGACTGCGAGAAGGAACTGGGTTTGTCTGGATGCAAGGGATCCAGAAGCAGTGGTGGTTTCCCCGGTGTTTGCAGTGCCAAGACAAGGAATGGGACCATACTCAGGCTAGGAGGAGAGATGGACAGGAGAAATGGGAGGGTGAATGAGGCTGGGGGAGTCAAGGCATGGAGGGTGTGATGGACTTAGCCAAGAGAGAGACTGGCAGATTGTTGAGTGCTGGTATTTAAAGGCATGGGCCACTATATCTGACATTGTTACCAGTATCTTCTTTGATCTCTCTGGCTACAGGTGGGGGGGGGGCGTCCTGTGGCCATCACAGCTGCAGGGTGTCTGGGAAAGGCTTGATATGCATAATTGGTTTTGTTCTGTTGCGTGGGACTGACCTTACCCAGGTGCCCAGAATGGAGTGGCATGCTGTGGGGAGATTCCTCCATCTAGGTGAGTGTTGGTGCCTTGTGCAAAGGAAGCTTCCTCTGCCTGGGTGGGTGTCTGGAACAGAA
>NW_008336953.1:977109-977440 GCF_000622305.1 Nannospalax galili
GGCATCTATTGTCATGTAGAACTGGAAATACCTTGGTCCAGGCTCTTTTGGCTTTCATAGTTTGCATTGATAAGTCAGCTGTAATTTGGATGGGCTTTCTTTTGTATGTGACTTGTTGTTTTTCTTGTGCTGCTTTCAGTATTCTCTCTTTGTTCTGTACATTTAGTATTTTTACTATGATATGTTGTGGGGAGTTTCTTTTCTGGTCTTTGATGTTCTATGTGCTTCTCATATTTGTATGGGGATGTCTTTCCTTAATTTTGGGAAATTCTCTTCTACAGTCCTGTTTAAGATCTGATCGATACCATTCACCTGAAATTTTTCTTCTTCC
>NW_008336953.1:977472-981958 GCF_000622305.1 Nannospalax galili
TTCAATGTCTTATTGGTTTTTTTTTTAGAGTTCTTGCATTTCCTTCTTCATTTCTGCCTGAGTTTTCTTCAAAGTTTCTATCTCTTTTGTGAATTCATTCAGAAGTTTATCCCTATCTTCTTTCAGCTCTTTGTTTCTTCATGAGTTCTTTAAATTCATTGAATTCCTTGGTCATGTTTATGATTGTTCTTTTAAATTCAGTGTCCAGGTTCTCTCTAGTGGGTTATCCTTGTTGAACTCTTCTACAGGTTTGGTGGGGACATAGTGTTTTGGCTTTCCATTTCCTTATTCTTTCCTTGTGGTTTTGTCATGTGAATTTCTTTTGTTGTTTATGATTCTGATATGAGAATTAAGTTGAAGTATGCTTCTCTTTGTATTATCCGGGTGCCTAGATCCTTTCTTTATTGATTATGTAAAGCTGGTTGGTACAGGGTTCAGGTTCTCTAGGGTTTATTTTGGAGGGAACTGATGTCTTCAGCTACTCAGGGGTACCCACAGAAGCCCAATTTAGGTTCCAGTGAGGTACACGCACACTTCCTTCACCATGTGGAGGCAGGATTCAGGCTCTCTCAGGCAGTCCTGTGCATTGTCAACCCTATGCCAGAGGGAGACCAGAGGGGGTCAGAACTCGGCACTCTCTGGATATCTGCTGAGATCCTAGTTTTAGCCTACCAAAGGCAGATCTGTCCTGGCACCTTGGGAGGGGTATCACAAAATGCCAGGTGTGGGGATGTTATGGCACAGTTTGGGGAAGCTCACCCACCACATGGAGGCAGGATCTGGGGGCTGTCAGGCTGTCCCCTGAGTTCTCAGGCCCTCTGGTAGTTGGAGGCCAGAGGGAGTCCAGAACCTGGCAGTCTCTGGCAGTCTGCTAAGCTCCCAGCCCCTACCCCGATGGAGGTCTGACCACCTTCTCAGTCTATCTGCTAGGATCTCAGCCTTAGCCTACCAAAGCCAGATATGTCCTACAGCCTTGGTAGGAGCCTCACCAAATCCCAGGTAGGGGGATGGTATGGCACAATTATGGGAAGCTCACCACCACGTGGAAGCAGGGTCCAGGGGCTGTCAGGCTGTCCCCTGGGTTCTCAGGCCCTCAGGTAGTTGGAGGCCAGAGGAATACCAGAACCCAGCACACTCTGGTGGTCTTAGAAAAGTTTTCTATATACCAATAAAAAGCAACCAGAGAAAGAGTTCATGGAAACACACCCATTCAAATAGCCTCAAAAAATACCTAAGAACAAGCATAACCAAAGACATTGAAGACCTCTACAATGAAAACTTTTAATCTTTGAGGACAGAGATCGAGGAAGACACCAGAAGATGGAAAGACCTCCCAATCTAATGGATTGATAGAATTAATATTGTGCAAATGATTATCCTACCAAAAGCAATTGATAGATTCAATGCAATGCCAATCAAAATTCCCCTGAC
Organism: Nannospalax galili; assembly: GCF_000622305.1. Taxonomy (NCBI): domain Eukaryota; kingdom Metazoa; phylum Chordata; class Mammalia; order Rodentia; family Spalacidae; genus Nannospalax; species Nannospalax galili. The sequence continues at coordinate 978,904 of NW_008336953.1, forward strand.
ATTCACGGAAGTAGAAAAAAATTTTTTTTAATTCATATGGAATCACAAAAGCCCAAAGCAATCCTGAGCACAAAGAGCAATGCTGGGAGGATTACCATATCAGATCTCAAACTATATTATAGAGCTGTAGTCATAAAAACAGCACGGTACTGGCACAAAACCAGATACATAGATCAATGGAACAAAATAGAAGATCCAGACATGAATGCACGCATGACAGAGCCACCCCTCAGTATGCCAAGAACACACATTGAAGGAAAGACAGCATCTTCAACAAATTGTGCAGGCAAAACTGGATCTCCATGTGTAGAAGAATGAAATTAGATCCATATCTATCACCCTGTACAAAAGTTAATTCCAAATGAATCGAAGACCTCAATGTGAAACATGAAATGTTGAAGCTGTTAGAAGAAAACCCAGGCAGTTCCCTACAAGATACAGGTGCAGGAAAAGACTTCCTAAATTGGACTTCAGTTGCTCAGGAATTAAGATCAACAATTGGCAAATGGGACCTCATTAAACTAAAATGCTTCTGTACAGCAAAGGAAACAATGAATCAAATGAACAGGAACCTACACAGTGGGAGAAAATCTTTAGCAGTTATACATCTGAGAAAGGATTTATATCCAGAATATGCAAATAACTCAAAAAACATAAAATCAAGAAAAAAAATGACCCAGTTAAAAATGAGCTATGGATCTGAACAGAGAGTTCTCAAAAGAAGAAATAAAAAAGTCTAAGAAACACCTTAAAACCTGTTCAACATCCTTAGCAAGTAGGGAAATGCAAATTAAAACTAAGATTTCATCTTATCTTAGTCAGAATGACTAATATCCATAGAGCAAATGACACCAAATGCTGGTGAGGATGCAAGAAGAGGGGAACGCTCATTCATTGTTGGTGTGATTGCAAATTGGTGTAATCACTGTGGAAATCAAAAACTAAAAATGAATCTATTGTATGATCCAGTTATACCACTCCTTGGCATATTCCCAAAGGACTCATCTACTGCAGAGATATTTGTGCAGTCAGCCATGTTTGTTTCTGCTCTTTTCACAATAGCTAAGAAATGGAAACAACCTAAATATTCCTTAACTGACAAGTGGATAATGAAAATGTGATACATTTACACACTGGAGTTCTACTCACCAGTAAAGAAAAATGAAATCCTGAAATTTGCAAGTAAATGGAAGGAACTAGAAGCTGTTATACTAAGTGTAGTAACATGGACTCAGAAAAACAAGTGATGTATGTTCTTTCTCATTTGTGGATCTTAGCTCCAAATCTTTAGATGTGAGTTCATATACTGATATAATCACAGGAACAAGGAAAATGGAAGGGAATCATGAGGGTACAGTGAAAGAGGAGCTCAAGAGAGGAGGATAGTAGGAGACAGGTCAATGGGGATTTGGGGAAAATTGGGGTACTTTACTGGGGAGAAAAGAGAAAGGGTTAGACAGGGAGAGAGAAGAGAGATATATAACGCTTAGGCGAAAAACCAGAGGGAAATGTATTAGTTCAAAAGCCTAGTGAAAAATATACATACAAAATCTATATGAATGTATGAGTATAGCTGAAGGTTATATAACAGAAAACACAGTTCCAGGTAGGAGAAACCTTCCTTCGAGTTGTTGGTCAGGGTAGTCAAGAGAGTCCCAAAATAATACAGGCTATTGCTACAGCCGTTGATTGCCTCCAAGAGCTTGAAGGTAAACCTGTATTGCTGAAGACAGGGCATACTTTGGACACGGGACTTGGAGCAATGGAACTGGAACTGACCTGGAAGCCTCCCTCCTGAAGACTAGATGTCATAGTATCAGAGGATATTATGCCAGCTGCTAAGGGAGGAAACAAGTCAATGGTACTACTCAGTTGTAAAGCCTAATAAACACAACAATGACTGGCCCAGCAACCTATCTCTTTGATGCAGTAGTGGCACATGTTTTGGAGGGATAATCAATAGGTATCTAACTGATTTAAGCCTCTCTTTACATGAGAGAACTCATGGATGGAAGTGTAAACAGTCAAATACACATGGTTGGAGAGGTCATGGATCCTAGAGAAAAACCTGTGTCTGTCACATCCCTAGACCAACATAATTTCTTACTGTATGTTAAATATATATCCTCATATTTACAGACAAGTCTTCCTCATACCACTTATTAAAAAGCTTCTTCTTGCAACAGATGGAGACTATTGCAGAGTTCCACAACTGGTGACAGAGAGATAATTGTCTCGAGAAGCCCACTTTCTAAGTGATACATCTGCAAGACAACCTCTACACCTAAGGCTCAGGGCACACAGGAGGAAGAGAGAATAATAACAATATCGAATCTCTCAACTCTCACCAGTGAAGCTTTGTCATGCAACAGATGGTGATTAACACAGAAAAACCACAACTGTCCGAAGTGCAGAGAATAAGAGACTGTAGAGTACGTGTCCCTGGGTAGGACACCTGTATCAAGACTCTGCCACCCAGGGCTCAGGAACCATTGCTTAAGAGGGGGTGGAAAGACTCGAAGAGCCAGGGGAAGTAGATGACCACAATGAAACAGTTTTCTAGACAGTTGGGAGGTTACTTATATGAACTTACAGCAATGATGACATCATGCACAAGACTCACGCAAATCTTAACTAGACAAAAATCCAGCACAGAAGTGGGGAAATGGGTAAGAAGCCCCAACCTTAGCTGAGAAACTATTGGTACCAATGTCTACTAAGAGAGAGAGTTGATTTTCTTTAAGGGAGCAATGTTAGATTAAAGACACAGTGGTTACTGGACAGTTATTGACTTCTCTCCCAGATCATTCACTTTGGAGGGAGCCTGCTACCATGTCATGAATGGCCCTAAATTGAGGACCACAGGTGGATGACTTGAGTCTTCTCCCAATTGCTGTGTGATGAACTTGGATATGGCCTTGACCAACATCTTGACTCAAGTTCCATACAAAATTCTCAGCTAGAATCATCCAGTTAAGTAACTCTTGGTGTTCTGACATCTAAAACTGTGTAAGAATACACACACACACACACACACACACACACACACACACAC
>NW_008336953.1:982072-984397 GCF_000622305.1 Nannospalax galili
CTATCTATCTATCTATCTATCTATCTATCTATCTATCTGTCTATCTATCTATAATTTATACTGTTATATTTTTGGGTAAGTTACTATAGAGCAATAGACAACTGCTCAATACACACACACACACACACACACACACACACACACACACACGTATATCTCACTCTGGCTAAGTGGAGAGATGTTTATTTTAGAACATGAGTATAAATGTAGATACATTATAAAAGAGTCTCTTTATATTCATGAGGCACACATATATATGTATACACACACACACACACACACACACATATATATGTATACACACACAGACACACATATATCCATCTGGTTTAGCATTAAAAAAATCAATTAATGAGTTCTACAAGATTAAGAGGAAGTTTTATATGTTCATCTTAATAGCTACAGGAAATGTCTTCAGCATATTTACCCATATTTCCAAGGAGCAGGAAGTCAGCCTTCATGGAGGAATCAGGGAGATGTTTTCACAGAGGAGAAGATAGGGCCTTCTGAGGAAAACTTCTTCAGCTTCTATTCTTTGAGAAATAGAAGAGAAATGAAGAGAAATTATGCTTAATTATGAAAAATAAAATTATCCTGTGGGCTAGCTAGTCTGTGGGAATTTCTAACACATGTGTACTATTTATGTTTCTGGTTTTATGACTAGTGGAGTGAGAGAATAATTTAAATGAAGGGTCCAGAATTTCTTTGGCCAATAATCTTGTCATTCTTATGCCAAAATTCCTTTCTCCCTTTTCCAAAGTCTTGCTGTTGTTTTGCCATTTTCCTGATTTATGTTTTCCTGCAAACACTGCCATCAATTACATTTTACATCCACTGTCTTTGTGATTTGCATTACATACTCTGGAGAATTATAGTCTGCCTTTATACGGATATTCATGGGAAATGAAGCTGATTTGTTCTTTGACTTTGCCTCTGAAAACTGGATTTTAAAACCATGCTTTCAATTTTGTTCTGACTTTTAAACATTTAAAGTCTAGTTAATAAAGCAGTTTAATCAGAGGAATTTTTGGAGTTGTGGAAACACAACACACTCTGGGAGCTTTCATGCCAATGTTCCCAGAGATCTTTCAGATACCTGACATTATGTCATTACCATTCAGTGGCTGCAATAATGCTGCAAATGGAAATGGCAAAGGAATCCTGCCGGGCTTCATTCTATTGACAATTCATAATTACCCAGTACACAGAAATGCCTAAATGTAACCTGCCATACTGTTATAAAAATTGAAATGGCACTATCTCCAACCCGCAGGCCTCTCTCTCTGGGGTAAGCCGATCTTGCCCTCCGTGCCTTGACTCCCCCAGCCTCATTCACCCTCCCATCACCCCCGCTGGGCTCTCCTACTAGCCTGGGTCCTGTCCCATTCCTTGTCTTGGCACCCCAGACAGCTGGGGAACCACCACTGCTTCCTGATCCTTTGCATCCAGACCAACTCAGTTCCTTCTCAGGTCCCCAGGAGCACTGCTTCTGGACCTGGCCCTGCCCTCCCCTCCCTCTACTTCCCTATGCCTGCACCACCCACCAGCCTCTTTCCTGGGTGCTGGAGCTGACCTTTCCTCTTCCTGATCCTATGCATCCAGACCAACCCAGCTCCTCAGTGCAATCCCCAGGAGCTCTTGGGGCCAGCTTCCCCTTCCATCTTCCTTTGCATCTCTGGGTGGCATGGCCACCAGCTGCACTGGACCAGCATCTTTCCTGGGCCTGGCTCCCAGACCAGTCCAACCCCCAAATTCCTGAGGACAAAATCTTTCCCGGAGGGATCCAGACCTAGGAGAAAGCCTGAGAGCATCTGATCCTCATCTGACTTGGGCCTCTGTGGGAACTCCTGAAGACAAAAGCAATCTGGCCACTCCAATGTAAAATCAAAAGAGAGAATCTGAAGCTTAGAGGAACCAGCTTTTCATGCCCAAAAAGTAAACCACAAAGACACATAAAGTTCACAAAAAGAAGCAGACATAAACTTGAAGGCCTGAGTCTCACACAAGAGTCAGAAACTACAAAAGAAATTCAGGTGTTGAAATCACAGAGAAAAAATAATAACATGAAAAACCAAAATAAAATATCCCCACCAAATACCAATAGTCCTCTAGAGAAACAATGAGAACCCCCTAGAGATAATGCAGGACATGGTACTCAAAAGAACAATTACAAAACATGATAAAAGAGTTCAATGAATTTAGAGAACACACAAAGAAAGAACTGAAGGAAGATAGGGATAAACTTCTGAATGAATTCAGAAAAGAGTTAGAAATATTGAAGAATACTCAGGCTGAAATGAAGAAGGAAGTGAAACACTCAGTAAG
>NW_008336953.1:985597-986270 GCF_000622305.1 Nannospalax galili
GACTTCAATACCCCACTGTCTCCATTAGATAGGTCAACAGGGCAGAGAGTTAACAGAGACACATCTGAATTAAACAATACCATATATCAAATGGACTTAACAGACATCTACCAAGTATTCCACCCAAACACCAAAGGACGTACTTTCTACTCAGCATCCCATGGAACCCTCTCCAAAATCGACCATATACTGGGGCACAAAATTAACCTCAACAAATACAAAATGATTGAAATAATTCCATGCATTCTATCAGCCCACAGTGTAATAAAGCTTACAATCAACACTGGAAGAGTCCTAATCACCACATGAACACATGGAGATTAAACAACACACTCCTGAATGATGAATGGGTCAAAAGAGAAATTAAGAAAGAAATAAAAGTATTCCTGGAACAAAATGAAAAGGAAAATAAAACACAACAAAACCTCTGGGACACACTGGAAGCGGTCCTTAGAGGGAAGTTTACAGCTCAAAGTGCCTACATCAAAAAAATCGGAGAGACCACAAATAAATGACTTAACATTGCAACTCAAGATGCTTGAAAAGCAACAGGAAATGAAACCCAAACACAGCAGACAAGAAGAAATAACAAAAATCAGGACAGAAATTAATGAAATTGAAACAAAGAAAACAATACAAAGAATCAACAACTCCAAGAGCTGGTTCTTTGAAA
>NW_008336953.1:987524-989605 GCF_000622305.1 Nannospalax galili
ATTTAAATCTTTAAAGAAGGAGATTGAGGAAGACATCAGAAGATGGAAGGACCTCCCATGCTCATGGACTAGAAGAATCAATATTGTGAAAATCACCATCCTGCCAAAAGTCATTTCTAGATTCAATGCAATGCCAATCAAAATCCCTATGACATTTTTCACAGAATTGGAAAAAACCATCCTAAGATTCACATGGAAGCACAAAAGACCTTGGATAGCCCAAACAACCCTGAGCACTAAGAGCAATGCTGTGGGTTTTTCTATACCATATTTTAAGCTGTATTACAGAGCTATAGTCATAAAACAACATGGTACTGGCACAAAAATAGACTCATAGATCAATGGAACATCACTGAAGACCCAAATAGGAGTAAATGCAATTTCAGCCACCTGATATTTGACAAAGGGGCCAAGAATATTCACTGGAGGAAAGACAGCATGTTCAGCAAATGGTGCTGGCAAAACTGGATCTCCACCTGTAGAAGAATGAAATTAAACCCCTATCTTTCACCCTGCACAAAAGTCAATTCCAAAATGGATAAAAGACCTCAATGTAAAGCCTGAAACTCTGAAACTGATAGAAGAAAACATTGGGAAAAACCTACAAGATATAAGTGTAGGAAAGGACTTTCTAAACCGGACATCAATTGCTCAGGAAACAAGGTCAAGCATTAACAAATGGGACCTCATTAAACTAAAAAGCTTCTGTACATCAAAGGAGGCAACCAGGGAAGCGAACAGAAAACCCACAGAATGGGAGAACATCTTCACCAGCGACACATCCGACAGAGGTTTAATATCCAGAATATATAACAAACTCAAGAGATAGAGAATCAAGATAAGAAGTAACCCAGTTAAAAGATGGGCTAAGGAGCTGAACAGAGAGTTCTCAAAATAAGAAGTAAAGATGGCTATGAAACATTTTAAAAGATGTTCAACATCACTAATAATTAGGGAAACGCAAATTAAAACCACTTTAAGATTTCATTTTACCCCAGTCAGACTGGCTAAGATCAAGAGGACAGATGATACCAAATGTTTGAGAGGATGTGGGGAAAGGCCAGCACTCACCCACTGCTGGTGGGGCTGCAAACTTGTTCAACCCCTATGGAAAGCAGTGTGGAGAACTCTTAAAAGACTACAAATGAACCTACCATTTGACCCAGTTATACCACTCCTTGGCATATACCCAAAGAACTCATCCTATTGCAGAGATACTTGTACATCCATGTTTGTTGCTGCTCTTTTCACAATAGCTAAGAGATGGAAGCAACCTAAGTGTCCCTCAACTGATGAGAGGATAATGAAAATGTGGTTCATATATACGATGGAGTTTTACTCAGCAGTAAAGAAAGATGAAATCATGAAATTTGTAGGTAAATGAATGGAACTAGAAACTGTTATACTAAGTGAAGTAACACAGACTCAGAAAAAAGATTGACATACGTTCTCCCTCATATGTGGATCCAGAACCAAACCCTGATAAGTGAGTATGTACCCAGACAGAACTACAGGAACCAGGATAATGGAAAGGAACCAGGGAGGTAAAGGAAAAGAAATAATCTGAAGGAGAAGAACAGTAGGAAACAGGCAGATATGCAAGGGAACAAGGAGACATGGGAGATAGGGATAAAAATTGGGTTAGTTTAAGGGAGGGGGAGGGAAGGGTATACAAGGAACCTAGGGGATAAAGGGAACGAAGGAGCTCAAGAGAGGTAGGACCATAGGAGAAGGGTATTATTAAGGGAGGAAGGGGAGAAATGGGGCACCTTAAGTGGGGAAACCATGATGGAGGGTTGAGACAATGTAAGAGATAAATAATGCCTAGCTAGTTTCGAAAACCAGAGGGAACTCTATTACTCCTACAATGTACTGACAAATTACACAAAACAGATTAAGAAATATATGTCTAGGTAAGGTTTATCTGAGAACAATTGGTCTTTGCCCAAGATTTATCTACATGACACACAGTAATTAAAAATACCAGACTGGCGGAACTAACCTTCTTGGATATTTAACAGACATACTTTGAGGCCTATAATAATTTGGTCAGAGGGACATAAAGGACAGTTTTTGCTCCT
>NW_008336953.1:990023-990430 GCF_000622305.1 Nannospalax galili
CCAAAGGGACTCCCAGATAGTAACCCAGCATAGAACTGGGAAAATGAACAGCAGACCCCAATCTTATCTAAAGGAATATTGACAACTGATTGCTGCTAGATGAGGACAGTTGACCCTCCTAAAACAAAGACCTTTATCTAGATAGGCTGACTAGATTCACCAGAAGGGCAACTAATGGGGAATGGCTTAGGGTGGTGACAACACAGCAGACAGCAGCAGGGATATCAGAGTATAAGAGCTCTAGTTGGGGGAGGGAGGCTATGGGAGGGTGCCATCTGGGAAGTGGGTGTATAGTTGAATAAGATGGTTTGGGATGTTTTGTGTGATACACACACACACACACAAAATCAAATTTAAAAAATGGATTATATTTGAGGAGGAAGCATGGAAATTTACATCATGCTAAT
>NW_008336953.1:990561-1007967 GCF_000622305.1 Nannospalax galili
GAGATCTTTTTTAAAGGTTAAAAACTCATTCAATTTTATGTCTTACAGGGCTTATACTGAGTTCAATATTGTATAACTATTACCTCAACTGTGAACCTAGAAACTTCACCCACTTGTGAAGGAGATGTACTCTTGCTCTGGAGTGTGTTACTGAATATGTTAAAGCTGTAATGAAATGCTTCTTCTAATCATGTAGTTATTAAAAATTAAAAAAAGAATTATTAAAAAAAATAATTATTCAAAGCCTAAAAATTTCTCCTTAATAATTAGTAGATATGAAAAATATTACCATTGAAATCTACCTGATGACTTTATATCCATGCTCAGATGCCAAGGAGCTCAGAAAGCAACCAACTGTCACTAGTAAAATCAGATATATAGAGATTAGAAACACATGTGCAAACATCTTAATGTCAGTTGCATTAAAAATGAATTTTTCTGTATGAAACTGTGTATTTTAATAATGAAATGGAGATCTTTTTAAATGTTAAAACATCATTTAATTTATGTCTTATAGGGTTTATACTGAGTACAATATAGTATAACTGTAATAATTCAACTGTACACCTAAAAATGTACAGCCAATTTTGAAAGATATGCATCTTAGCTCAGGAAATTGTTATTAAATATGTCAGTGCTATTGTAATGAAATGCTTCTTCTAAGTATGTGGTTATTAAATAAATAATTTTAAAAAATTGAAATGGCAAATGAATGCAAATAGCCAATTACTCTAAAAAAGGCATCCAGTGGTCTCAGGAGATGGCTCAGAGGATAAAGTGCTTGGAGTTCAGATCCCCAGCATCCAAGTAGAAGCCTGTGGGTATGTCAGTAGTAGATCTGCCTGTAATCCCAGCCCAAGAGAGTTGGGAAAGGGAATTCTCAGAGCAAACTGGCCTGCCAGAGTAGTAGGTAGAGATTGATCAAGGAAGATACCTGGCATCAAGTTCAGGTCTTTTCATGTACCTGCACATGCACATGTGCACACATGTACATATGTGCATCCAAATACAATACAAACACACATACACATATGGATGCATGCCACACATGTATACATGTGCAAAAAGGTCATATATTTAAAGTACAGAGAAAATGTCTACTTCTGAGAGGAACAGTAATGAATATAATTGAATATTTGAGATAAAAGAAATGTATATAAAGATACATTGAGCTGCTTTTTTACACTAACATATTATAAAAATTATATAAAATGCTTACTCTGTAATATGTAAACCTTTTTCCAAAAATCAGTATATAAAAATTCATTCTTAGAATTCAAAATGAGTTTCTCTATTTCCTTAAAAACAGAAATAAACCTGTAGTTTCTAAGAAGATAAAAAAAATTATACTACTTGAACTGTAACAGTTGTATGGGCTTTTTGAAAAACACAGCAAAGTAATATGTAGCAATAGTTCTAATTATTTCATCTTATGTCTGGGGAGTTTATTCAATACTTTTATATTAGCAGAAGCAAAAATGTGATGCACAGAAATATTCTTAGTGCATTGTGAGTTATTGAAAAGAAAAATACATGCAGAACCAAGTTGCATTAAGAATGGCATTACATATCTGTTCATTGCAATTACTGGACTAGGGGTGTAATTCAGTGGTAGAGGACGTAGCTGGCATGAGGGTCTGGGTTCAACGGGATATTTGAATGTGCATGCCTTTGAATCTCATCTTTCCCATCAGAAGAATAGGGATAAAATACTATCTACTCCATAAATGTGTTGTAAGGATTGTGATAAGGCAAGCAAGTACCCACAATGCTGCTAGCTCCTAGCTTGGTAAACTGTGCATCGTGATCCTCTAAGTGATTGTAGAAGCCATGAATACTTTGGCAACAGAAAAAGGTTTCTGAATAACAAGGACCAAAAATCAATTCACAACCAAATGCATAAGGAATCCAAGATGTTTCTGGCAGCATGTGCCCCTGATGGGTCATGTGACTTGCACTCTGCAGCTTTGATTGTGAACACATAGCAAGAGCACTATTCGCTGTAGATGCTGACACACTGTGCAGCACCAACAAACGCTGCTGAACACCTCAACTCAGGTTCCAGATTGCTGTGTGTCATGAATTGCATATCACTACTGTACATACAAAGTTTCTGTTTCCATAAAACAATAATTTTTGCACTTTGGGCATGTGTTGTGCTGAGATCGCAGCTACCTGGAGCTGTGAGGACAGCACAGGTGAGGGCCTTGGTGAATGTGGGAGTGAGATGTCCCCAGATGGGAAGGAGCAGCTGGAGGGCTGTGGAAACAAATGGACAGACCAGAACATTGAAGACTATTATAAAAATCCTAGGAAAAAACCTAAGGCACGTCGTATCTCACTGTGGAAACAAACCATGGAAGTGTGAAGCATATGGAAACAAGCAATAAAAGAGTAGTTCACGCATTCAAAGAGATGTGGGCACCCACACTGTAAATGGACCTTGTGAATGAGGAAACAAATGGAAAGGTGGGAAGGCCAGCAGCACACTCAAGCCCAGAGGAAAATTCTGAAGCTACATTGTAGAGACGCTCTCTAAGAGGAAGGAAGGTAGTCAGTGTGGAGAAGCCTTCACCCTGATACCAAATCTCAGTATGTGCAGGAAAATTTTCCTTGGCATAAACCCATTGCACTGCAATGCATAAAGAAATGTTTTCGCATTTCGTTCATCTTTTAATTAGTTGTTTCTAAAATTCCTTCTCTGGAGGAGGGATGTAAACCACGTCCACCCCCTCTTCCCTTGGTTTCAATGACAAATTCACGTATGAGTCCACCAAAGTGCACTTTGGGAAACCAATGAGTTTACTGGGCTTCTTTGCAGAACAATGGGTGAGGATTTACTTACAGAGTGTGGGCACCTCCCTGCCCTCAGGACCCTGCTGTAAAGTCTTTTTACCGGACCATGGATGGTGGCTCCCCCATCACTGTATAAGGTGGGGCGACAGCGATCCTCCTTCAGGCTCTCCCAGCCTATGTACTCTAGCCCCTCCCCTAGTGCAAAACCTCATACCAGTTTGGAGGAGTGGCTGTTGGACTCTCAGGTGTGGGTCTGGAGACTCTCCCTGCCCCCCATCCCCTTCTCTTGCAGGGGTGAATGGTCAACAAGCTCAGCTGTGATGATCTTAGGTAAGTGGCCACAGTCTGTCAGAGAACAGTCCTATACAACAACTTCATAAGGTTGTTATGAGGATGGTGACTGTGAAAAGAAGCAATGTAAATCTAAATATTGTGGGAAAACCTTAACTTCTCTCATAGGTATGTAAAGATTACTGGGAGCCCACAGTGGGAAAGGCTCTTGTGCATGTGAATTATATTTAAAATTCTTTGCTTTTCCTTCTTCATTTGGAAATCATCAGCAAACTCCAAGTTGGGAAAATCCCTGTGAATACAGACCAAGTGGAAATGCCTCTGTTTGTCCAAGTTTACTTTGTCCACATGGAAAAACTTATACTGTAAGAAAATGTTATCAATGTAATGAATGTGGTAACACTCTGAATTCGTCCAAGTTCCCTTCAAGGACATGAAAGAATTCATATTGGAAAAAAACCTTGTGAAGGCCGGAGAGATGGCTCATTAGTTAAGAGCACTGTCTGCTCTTGCAGAGGACCTGGGTTCTGTTCCCAGCACCCACATGGGACCTAACAACTATCTGTAAGTCCAGTTCCAGGGCATCTGATGCCCTCTTCTGACATTTGTGGGCATTGACATACAGGCTAAACACACATATAAACTAAAAATAATTTTTAAAGACTCCCAATGGTAAATAGCCTTTAGATGTGACAGTTCCCTTAATAGGCATAAAGCTATTCATACTGGAGACACGCAGCAATTTGATGACAGAAAACAGACTTGTAGCATTTTCTATTGTTCTAGTTTAATTTCTGTGGATGAGATAAAATATCTTGACAAAAAGCAACATTGGGTGAAAAGGGCTTATTTGGCTTACAAGTTACAGTCCATCATTTTAGGAAAGTCAGGGCAGGAACTCAAGCTGTTATGACATCACATCCATAGTCAAGAGCAAGGTAAAAACAAACACATCCACCCTTGTTTCTTGCTTGCTTTTGTTCAGCTAGCTTTCTTCGCTCTTAGACAGTTCATGGCCACCTCCAGGAAATGGTGCTACCTTCATTGGGCTGACCTTCGTATATCAATCAATAATCAAGATGTTCCCCATGGACTTGTTCACAGGCCAACCCAATGTAGACAATCCCTCGCTGAGGCTCTTTTCCAGGTGAGTCTTAAGTTCTGTCAAATTGACAATTAAAACTAACCAGCACATCTACTTTCATTCCTCAGCATGTATTAAATCAGTTTATCTTTGGATTGTATTATGTAGATTGTTTGATCTTAAAAATTGCTGTTTAGCAGTCTCATTAAAAAGGGGGGGTGGCTAGAGAGATGGTTCAGTGGTTAAGAGGGCTGGCTGCTCTTGCAGAGGACCCAGGTTCGATTCCCAGAACACACATAGCGACAAACAACGGTCCATAACTCCAGTTCTAGGGGAATCTAATACCCTCTTCTGACCTCCACAGGCATTGCACATGGGTGTACCTACCCACATGCAGGCAACATGCTGTACACATAAAATAAAAATAAAATGTTTTTGAAAATGGTAAAATGAATTTTGGTTTGGGATTAGGACAGAATTTCCAGCAATTCTGAAATGACCCCAAACATACTTCTGCTGTTTTATCTATACATTTATTCAAAGCAATTTCTCAATATTGATCAACTCTGAAAAAGCCTGAATATGCTTTATGTCCTGAAGTATTATATATTCAGCTATCTCATTAGTCTGCAAACCTTCTTTCATTTTTAATAAAAAGTAAGATATTTATATACCAAAGAATTGTTTTATTTATTTTTTTTCTTTTTGAGACAGGGTCCCCCTGTAGCCCCAGCTGGCCTGGAACTCACTATGGAGACCAGGGTGCCTCGATCTCATGATCAGCCTGCTTCTCCCTTCTGAGTGCTGGGACTAAAGGTGGGTGCCCCCATGCCAGGCTAATTGTTTTAGCTTAAAATTTTTTTAATTTATTTTTATTTTATGTGTATGAATGTTTTGCTTGTATGTATGTATGTATGTATGTATGTATGTATGTATGTATACCATGTGCATGAAATGCCCATGGACGCCAGATGAGGGTGTCAGATCCCATGGAACTAGAGTTCAGAATTGTTGTTAGCCACCACGTGGGTGCTGCAAGCTGAACCTGGGTCCTCTAAAAGAGCTGACAGTGCTCTGAACTGCTGAGTCATCTCTCCAACCCTGTCTTACTTTTTAACAGCTGATTTTATGTTTGGGCATGTACCTGTCATGCTGTGAGTGTGGAGGCGAGGGGACAATTCTAAGGTGTCAGTTCTCTTCTTCTACCATGTGGGTGCTGGGGACTGTACTCACATCACCCTGCTAGGCAGCCAGCTCCTTTACCTGCTGAGCCATCTCACTGGCTTAATATAAAATTTAGGATTATTTATTCTCATTAAATGCTTACTTTGAATACTTGTTTTGTATATCTACATGCCATGAGTTGCATAAAATTTTCTCAAGTGAAAAAGGAATTATGAGTGGAAAAGTTTAAGATGCTGTGTTCTAGCTCACTGTAAGCCTAGAATAGATATAGCCTATATTTTGACCGAGCTTGGGAGGTGCTGAGGTTGAACACGGGACCACCCCGATTCAGGGCAAGTGCTGTTCTACCTGAGCAGCAACGTCTCCCTGTTACTAGTATTGGTTATAAACCAGCATGAGTCAACTAAGCTGCCACTCTTGATAGATGTGGCAGAAAGTCTCTAGGATAGCTGTGCTGGATAGCTGTAGTGTCAACTTGACACACCTGGGTAGAGGGAGCCTCAATTTGGGGAATTTCCTCCACAGAACTGGCCTGTGGCCATATCTGTGGGGGCATTTTCTTGATTATTGAGTGAGGTGGAAGGGCCCAGCTCACTGTGGGTGGTGCATGGGCCAGGGGAGCAAGCCAGCAAAAAGCTATCCTCCATGGCCTGTGCCCCAGCTCCTGCCTCCATGTTCCTGTGCGGCATTCCTACCTCAGTGATGAACTGTGACCTGGAAAATGGGAGCTAAATAAACCCTTTCCTCCCCAAGTTGGTAATGGTCAGAGTGTTTTGTCACAGCAATTGCAGGCAGACTAGAACAATGGCTTTCAGGTCTGCCCACCTCCTGGCATCTGTGTCTTCGTAGAGCCACTCACTTTCTCCTGACAGTGCCTTGTGCCTAGTGGCTTGCGCCTAATAAAATACTGCACCTGTACTGAAATCTTACTTTGGGGAGTTGGGATGGGGGAAGAAAAAGAGAAGGTTGGGGCTGGAGAGATGGCTCAGCAGTTAAGAACACTGGCTGTTCTTGCAGAAGACCTGGGTCCAAATCCCAGCACCCACATGGCAGCTAACAACTGTCTGTAACTCCAGTTCCAGGAGATCCGACGGCCTCTTCTGTCCTCCACAGGCATTGCATGACATGGGTGCACTTACATACATGCAGGCAATACACTCATACACATAAAATAAAAATAATAATAAAAATGAAAAACAGAAGGTGATAAAATCCCACATACATTAGTGAGGGTTTGGGGGGCTTTATTTTGATTTTACTTTTCAGTTAGTGGCCATAAATGGAAAAACATGTCCTTGGAGATGAAGAGATGGCTCAGTGGGTAAGAGCACTTGCTGTGCAAGCATGAAGACCTGAGTTCAAACCCCCAGAACCCCACATAAAGGTAGGCATGGATCCAGCATGCCTCTAATTCCAGCGTTGAGATCAGAGACTGGGGAATCCCAGGAGCTCACTGGCCAGTCAGCCTAGCCAAATTAGGGAAGTTTGGGTTCAGGGAGAGGCCTTATCTCAAGGGAAGAAGAGGAGAGCAACAAAGGAAGACATCTTGATGTCCTCCTTTGGTTCCCACACATGTGCGCACAGGCATACATATGTGTATACATACATGTACACATATACACAGTCTTTAAAAGCAAGAAAATGAACAAACAAAAGCCTCATACAGCAATTTTGGACAAAAAACAAAAATGAAAAGTAGGCCAAACCAGATCATACTTCTTCAGCTGCATCCACAGCTGTCAAAGTGTGAAGAGACTCAGGGAACCCGCCATTGTGCTCACCAGGCCAGTGCTGCTCATGGAAGGAGGTCTGGTGGGTGAGAGGCTCACTCTTGAGATCTGTGCTTCCTGTTGACCCAGCTGGGATCACATAGGGGTTCATTCTGTAGTTACTCTTTAAATCCTATGTATGTAGCATATGTGCTTTTCTCTGTGCATGTTACTGCTCATTGTAAGAAAAGCTAATCATCAGGAAAAAATCACATGTTAATAATATGTGTCAGGGATGGAAAGATGGCTCAGCTGTTGAGAGCACTGACTGCTCTTGCAGAGGACCTGGGTTCTAGTACCAGCACCCACATGGCAGCTATGAACTGTCCTAATCTCCAGTTCCAGGGGAATCCAATGCCCTCCTCTGACCTCCATGGCATTGCACAACATGGGTGCACTCACATACATACAGGCAATACATTCATACATGTAAAATAAAAATAAATAAAATATTTTTAAAATGTGTGTTAATATTGTGGTAATGTACCATATCAATGGAGTAAAAGTAAAAGCCTAGATTATCTCAACAAATCCACATATATACATATAAAAATACTGTGAGTTAATATAACATAACAGAGTAAAAGTGAAAGCCCGTATTATCTCAATAAATGCACATATATACATAGAAATAGGATATGTTAATGTACCATATCAACAGAGTATAAGTGAAAGCCTGTATTATCTCAGTGAATACACATACATACATGTAGGGTTTTTTTTTTTTCCTATTTACTATAATTATTCAACCATATTAACTGTACAAATGGATGGGTTTCATTGTGATATCACCATGCACACCTGAACCTCTCTCCTTCCTTCTAGGCCTCTGGCCTCTTCCTCATCATCATTTTTCAAGTCATGATTTTTCTTTTTAAAGTTTCCACATATAAGAGAAAACATACACTACCTATGTTTTTTTGTGTATGGTTAATTTCACTTAATACGGTAATCTCTAGTTCCATCCATTTTCCTGCAAATGATTATGTTCTTCTTTAGGACCAGATAGTACTCCCTTGTACATATGTATCATACTTTTAAAATACATACATCTCCACTTCTACTGTGAGGAGTATTGCAATAAAGAAGGGTTTGCTGGGATTTATTTTAAGAAATTGATCCCCAGATTTACAGAAGCTAGTAAGACCCAAATCTACAGAGTGGGCTGGCAATTTAGGAGATCCCAGTGAGAGCCAATGTTCCAATTTTTAAGACCATCATGTAGGAAAAGTAAATATGACAGACTTAGCTTGAAGCCCATCATCTGGAGAGTTCTCCCTTATTTGAGGCAGAGCTGGTCTTTCCTGTACTATTTCGGCCTTCAACTGAATTAGGGCCCATCCACAATGAGTAGGGAAATCTGCTTTACTTAGATCCTCTGATTTAAATGTTAAAAATATCTGAAACACCTTCACAGAAACAACCAGGAAGAATTTTGACCAATTATCTGTATACTCTACGGCAGAGCCAAGTTGACACATTAAAAATGAAATATCAGAGTCAGAGCTGGGGAATGACAACCGGTGGTAGAGCACTTGCCTAGTGTGTGGGGCCCTGGGTTCTATCCCTAGGGGCACACACACACACAGACACACATGCACACACATGCACGCACACCCACATGCACGCCCACATGCACACACACATACATACACACACATGCACGCTCACACACACATGCACACACATGCACACAGATAGAAGTAGCAGAAACAGTAAAATTGTAACATGGTAGGAGAATATTTAACCTTTAAGTAGAGAGATTTTAAAAAGAAGATGCAAAGAGTGACAAACCAAGCTTGTTAAATTCCACTGTGGAAAAACATTAAAAATTTAAAATTTATGTCACAAGTTATTCCATGTTTTTAAAAAGAATGAAAAGACAGAACACAAAAGCATACCAAATTTTAGGTGAGCATCTGTTTATCAACTCATAGCATATAATACTGTGTGAATAATACACCATATAAATAAAATCATGCAAGACAATGGATTGAATGTTGTAATTTAAAATTTTTTTAAAAATTTAAATTTTTTAAATTTAAAATATTTATTATTTTATTTTATATGTGTGAATGTATTGCCTGTATGTATGTGACTGCACGCATGTCGTGCAATGCCTCGGAGGCCAGAACAGGACTTTGGATTCCCCTGGAACTGGAGTTAAAGATGGTTCGTAGCCACCATGTAGGTGCTAAGAACAGTCAGTGTCCTTAACTGCTGAGCCATCTCTCCAGCCCCCAAATTTAAAAATTTTATGTATGACTTTCATTTTATGTGAATGAGTGTATTGTCTGCATGTATATCAGTGCACCTGTGTCTTGCAATGCCTGTGGAGGTCAGAAGAAGGTGTCGGATTACCCTGGAACTGGAATGGTTAGCTACTGTGTGGGTGCTGGGAATTGACCCTGGATCCTCTGCGAAAGCACCAGTGTTCTAAACCACTGAGCCATCTCTCCAGACCCTGTATATAGTAAATGTTTTCAGAATAGTTGGAGTTGGGGGGTGGATAGGAGATCCACTTTAGGAAGAGATGTCTAGGAACTTAAGTATTTGTAATACTTTGTTTTTTAAGCCAGTAGTGGTTATAGATATATATTAGATTGTTCTTTTTACATTTGATATTTTAACAATAAATAAACAGAAGACATTGAATTGTCAGATTAATGAGCTCTTGGAAATCAATTAAAAGAAAAAGTAAGCCAAGCTTGGTGGTGCACACCTTTAATGCTAGCACTTGGGTAGCAGAGGCAGACAGATCTGAGTTTGAGGCCAACCTAGTCTACATAGCCAGGTTCAGGTCAGCTGTGTTACGTAGTGGGACCCTGTCTCAAAATACCAAGAAAGAGGGGTTGGAGAGATAGGTGAGTAGTTAAGAACACTTTCTGCACTTACAGAGGACCTGGTTTCTGTTCCTAGCACCCACATTGTGGCTAACAACTGTCCTTAACTCCAGTTCCAGGGGATCTGACATCCTCTATTGGCCTCCATGGGCATTGCATGACACAGGTGCACTTAACTTGCATGCAAGCAAAAACACTCATAAGTAAATTAAAAAAATAAATAAAGAAAAAGTGAGAACCACTTTTTTTTTTTAAGCACGGGTATTAAATTTACACATATTTTTAAAAGATAAATACCTGTAAGCTGAACTTAAAGGCACGACTAAAGGGAGTATTAAAAATCACAACAGCCCTGTTAGACATTAAACACACACTGAAAAGATTTTCTTCTGTTTGCATATGATGTAGGCTTCTTGCCTCCAAAGCATGAGGCCTGCACTGTACTTAAACCATTACGATAAGTTGATTTAAGAATTAATTTCAAAAAATGAGAGATTTACATTTTGTATATTAACCAAGCTTTTGAAGCTAAACTTGTACATTTATTTTGTCAGGCGATGAACATTAACCACCCACTCTATGCCAGGAGCTATTTTCAGATGAGACGAGTGAGCTCTGAGCACGAAACACAAGTGCTCTTAAATCATGAGCAGGATTCATTTTGAGAGTTCTGCCTTACATCACCAAAGTATCACATTGCTGAGGTCTGACTCAGGTGGAAGGTTTCCATTTCCATATGCTGTTGGTGGCTGGGCAGTGTACTGAGTGGAGGGGAAATCTTAGAGACTGACAGAAAATCTGGGAGTTAATTCCATTTCTTCTCAGTGTTGTAATGGAACTTTTTCCTTCCAGACTCTTTGAACATGTCTGTTCTCTTAAATGCACCAAGGATTAAAAACTTGGAATCAGATGTTTCTGACCATAAAAGTGAGGTAACCAAATCTTTAACCACACTGAACTTGTATAAGGTCCAGGGGGTGGGGGGGATGCACAAAAGCAATATTTATTGAAGTAGAAATGTAAATCGTGGGCAGCTGCTAGCACCTCAAATGAGCACAAAGCTTTCTCATATCCTTGTCTTCATTTATACTTTCCATGTTCAGCTCTTGGAGTATTTTATTTATTTAAAAAAAACAACAACTATAAAACTAAATCAAAGCTAAAATTTGGAACCAGTTTAAATTTTCAAAAACACAAGCTAGGGGCTAGAGAGATGGCTCAATGGTTAAGAACACTGACTGTTTTTGCAGAAGACCCGGGTTAAAATCCCAACACCCACATGGCAGCTAACAACTGTAATTCCACTTCCAGAGGATCCGACAGTCTCTTCTGTCCTCTGTGGGCATTGCACAACATGGGTGCACTTACCTACATGCAGGCAATACTCACATACACATAAAAAAATAAAAATAAAAACATGAGCTAATGACTTTCAATTTGGGAGCACGGAAAGGATGTCTGTCACGGCAGTTGGACACGTGTTGTCAGATCTTTTAATATTCATGAATAGAATGGAAAAATAAACATGGCAAAGCAATCTTTTGAATAGCTTATCTTTAACCACCGATTAGCCCAAATTTAGGTTTGTCGTGCTTTTCTTTTACTTATTAAAATAGTTGGATTAGCCGGGTGTGGTGGCGCACTCCTATAATCCCAGCACTGGGAAGGCAGAGGCAGGCAGATCTCTGTGAGTTCGAGGCCACCTTGGTCTACAAAGTGAGTTCCAGGCCAGCTGGAGCTACAGGGAGACCCTGTCTCAAAAAGACAAAAAGAAAAAAAAAAAGTTGGATTCATGGCATAATTAATTTTGCTTGTATGTATTTATATTGATTTTGTATTATATTGATTTTGGTGTATTATTTACTCATTATGTACTTACTGGGTTCAGGTCATGTGCCAGGGCCTCTTTTAGGCTCCAGCTGACTAACAAACAGGGCACCTCTCTGTGTTTGTCTAATCAGCTAAGGGAAAGAGATTCTAATGAACTAATTATCAAACCAATAAACAGTGTGACCATGAAAAGAACCAGGAAGGACAGTTACACAGGCATTTGCAGTCAGTCACAGTGACACTTACCTACAATCCCAGAAATCAGGAGGCAGAGGCAGGAGGAATGTAAGTTCTAGGCTAGCCTGGGCTATGTAGCAAGAATGTCTCGAAAGTCCAAGGATTACGGATGTAGCTGAGAGATAAAGACCTGCCGAGCAGATGCAGAGCCCTGAGTTCCATTCTCAGCACCAAAAATAAGTAGATAGATGGGTAAATAGAAGACACACAGAGGTATTTGGTCTAGTCAGGCTTCTTAGTGGAAGTTGGCCTTAGGTTGGGACCTGAAGGGTGCTTAATTGATTTACAGTAAGGGAAAAGAGGCCAGTGTGAGGCTCTGGAAGACACAAGGAGTGGGAGCTTGCATGAGATAAGCCAAGTAGGGCAGGTAAGGACCAGGTCAGAAGGTCAGAAGGTATTTGGTCTAGTCAGGCTTCTTAGTGGAAGTTGGCCTTAGGTTGGGACCTGAAGGGTGCTTAACTGATTTACAGTAAGGGAAAAGAGGCCAGTGTGAGGCTCTGGAAGACACAAGGAGTGGGAGCTTGCATGAGATAAGCCAAGTAGGGCAGGTAAGGACCAGGTCATAAGGGCAGAAGGCCCAGTGATCACCACTTGTCCTTGACTTTGTGAGTACATCTGAGAAGGGTCCTTCCATTTGCAATGTGGGGAACAGAGGCAAGAGGGATGATGAGAAAGGAGGAGACCAAATAGAAGGTCATGTCAATCATCTGACAAAAGATGACAGTAGAAGTGGTCTTAGGAGTAAAAATAAAGATATTTAGAGTTGTAATATGTTCTAGTTTGTTTCTCCATTGCTGTGACAAAACATTCTGACTAATACCAACTTGGGGAGGAAAGGGTTTATTTGGCTTACATCTCTCAGGTCACAGTTCATCACTGAGGGAGCCCAAGGTAGGAACTCAGGGCAGGAACCTGGAGGCAGAAGCTGGAGCACAGGCCATGAAGGAATGCAGCTTACTGGCTTGCTCCCCTGGCCCCTGCTCAACCTGCTTTCTTTTGTAACACAGGCCCACTTGCTCAGGGGTGGCACCACTCACAGTAGGCTGAGCCCTCCCACATCACTCAACAATCAAGAAAATATGCCACAGACATGATCACAGGCCAGTCCAATGGAGGCAATTCCCCAATTGAGGCTCCCTCAACCCAGGTGTGTCAAGTTGACACTAAAGCTATCCAGCACAATTGACCCCTTGTCAACTTAACACACAAACACATCACTATTAAATCATAACTTTTCCAATTCTTGTCCCCAAGATATGATATTAACATTAGTATCACAACATAAGACAGTACAACCTTAAAAACCCCGCAGTTCTTAAAAAATCCAAACACTTAAAAGTCCATAGTCCCTTTTAAAAGCCTCTTAACTGTGGGCTCCTGTAAAATCAAAAACAAGTACTGTCTTATTTCAAAGGGAAGAATCGGGCACACCTAAGCAAAACCTAAGTCCAGCAAAGTAGCTCAAGGCGGGGAATCTGGGATTCACTCATGATCTTCTGGGCTCCAAAGGGTTCTGGCAGCTCCACCTCTCTGACTCTGCCATCCACAACCCACACAACTTGTCTTGAAGACCCAGGCCAGCTCCATTCCACACCTGCTGCTGCCCTTTGTGGTGGTCCCATGGTCCTGGCATCTCCAAAAAGTTGGGTCTCCACTGAAACTGAGGCTACACCTTCATCAATGGCCTCTT
Source organism: Nannospalax galili (assembly GCF_000622305.1). Lineage (NCBI taxonomy): Eukaryota > Metazoa > Chordata > Mammalia > Rodentia > Spalacidae > Nannospalax > Nannospalax galili. The sequence goes on from NW_008336953.1 coordinate 1,004,287, forward strand.
CTGGCCTCTCGGGGTGCAACATCTCAGATTCTCTCCATGACCCCTTCAATCCTGGGGTCTTCACTGCAACTGAAGCTGCACTTTCACCTATGGCCTTTCCTAGCCTCTCAGAATGCCAAGCCTCAGCTGCTCCCTGTGACCCCTTCACGCTTTCAACACCAGAACCATGCAGGAGACTCTTACACATTACCAAGTCCTGCTTCCAGCTAGCAATGGAGGCTTGGGTCCTCTCTGTGTGCTGACCCTGAGGAAATAATCACACCCACAGTGATGCTTGTGCCTTGTTACTTATGCTGATTTTTCAGCCCCAGCTAACCAGCATCAATTGTCCCAGTAAAACAAAGGTTTTACTTCAGATTCTGGTCTCTTCTTAATCACAGCTGATTCTTCAGCCCCAGTTGACCAGAACGCACAGATTCTCAATTCAAAATATCACACAAACAGCCTTGATAGTCTCTGCTTCCCTTTGAAGCTTCACAAGTCAGGCCTGCATCTTCCACAACCCTTTCAGCATAACTGTTCCAAGCTCTACAGCAACAAACTCTAAGCACTCAATGGCTTTTCCAGCCTAAAGTCCCAAACACTTCCACAATCCTCCAACATCAGGTCTGTCACAGCAGTACCCCACTTCTGGTACCAATTTCTGTTCCAGTTTGTTTCTCCATTGCTGTAACAAAACACTCTGACCAATACCAACTTGGGGAGGAAAGGGTTTATTTGGCTTACATCTCCCAGGTCACAGTTCATCAGGAAGCCCAAGGTAGGAACTCAGGGCAGGAACCTAGAGGCAGGAGCTGGAGCACAGGCCATGAAGGAATGCTGCTTACTGGCTTGCTTCCCTGGCCCACGATCAACCTGCTTTCTTATGCAACGCAGGCCCACCTGCCTAGGTGTGGCACCACCCACAGTGGGCTGGGCCCTCCCACATCACTCCATCACTCAACAATCAAGAAAATTCCCCCACAGACAGGGCCACAGGCTGGTTCAATGGAGGAAATTCCCCAATTGAGGCTTCCTCAACCCAGATGTGTCAAGTTGACACTAAAGCTATCCAGCACAAATAGACAAAACATTGTAATAGAATGATAATGAGAAATGTGGGTTGGATTTGTAGCTAAAGTTGCCAATAATGAAATATAACTAATTATAAAATTAAAGTTAACAGTGAAGGGCTGGAGAGAAGGCTCAGCAGTTAAGAGCCAGGAACCATTGCTGCTCTTCCATAGGACCTGAGTTTGGTTTCCAGCACCCACATCTGGTGGCTTATAATGGTCTGCCTGGAACTCCAGCTCCAGGGGACCTGACATCCTTTTCTGGCCTCCTTTGGCACCTACACAAATGTTGAGGGCACATGAACACAGATATATACACATAGATAAAAATAAATAAATCTCTAAAAATACGCTAACAGTGAAATTTTATTAAATCTAATCAGTATATATTAATCTGCAATAGTGGAAGCTTGGTAAGTATATTATGAAGCATTATTTTTGGAAGGATAGCTTGAATTCACATCTCCTTTTTTAAAGTATTATATTTATTTTTATTTTAAGTGTATGAGTGTTTTGCCTGCATGTATATAAGTATACCATGCATGCAATGCCCTCAGAGACTAGACAAGGATGTTTGAGCCCCTGGAACTAGAGTTACAAATGGTTGTTAGCCACCATGTGGGTGGCTAACACATGGGAACTGAACCTGGGAACTGGGCCTGGGTCCTCTCAAGAGCAGCCAGTGCGCTTCATCACTGAGCCATTTTTCCAGGCCTAAACTCACATTTCTTAGCACAAAAGAAAATTTACCTTTGTCACATTGACTATATTTTAAAATTTATTTAAAGTTATATTCATTTTCCTCTATGTGTATGTGCATGGGTACACATGTATCATAGGATTCATGTGGAGGTCAGGAGACAACTTGCAAGAATCTACTCTTTACTTCTGCTTTTTGAGTCCCAGTGATTGAATCCAGGTTGTCAAGCTTGGCGGCAAGAACCTTTACCTCTTGAAGCATTTTGTTTACCCACACATTGATTGTCTTGATACCTCTTCTCTAAACATTTTCCCTTTAAAACTAAAATAAATCTCACAACATTCATTTTCTATAAGTGATTTTTTTCCCTTTTTTTGTAAAACCTTGTGTTTTTTAAATATATATTTTAACTTAATTTTTGTGTGTTTCACACAATACATCTTAATCATATTTAGACCCCTACTCTATACCGCCCCCCCTCCAGATTTCAAACATTCTGTCATATATGTTAGGGTCTATCAAGTCAGGTTTGTGTCCCCAGATGTCCTTTTGTGTGAGTTCATCCACTGGAGCCTGTTCAGTTTATCCACAGTCACGCCCTTAAAGAAGACCAACTCTCTTTCACTCGGCAGTGATCAGCTGCCAATAGTTTTTTGGCTAAGGTTGAACCCCCTGCCCATTTCCCCCAGTTTTATGTTGGAGTTTTGTCTGGTTTTAGTTTGCATGGATCTTGTGTAGTTATCAACATTGCTATAAGTTCATATGAGGAAGCTTCCACAAGCCTGGAAAACTGTGTCCTTGTGGTCATCTAACACCTCTGGCTCTTACAATCTTTCTGCCCCCTTCTTCTGCAATGGTCCATGAGGACCATTGGGTGACATTTAATATAGGAGTCCTGTCCAGGGATACACACTGTGCAGTCTCTTAGTCTCTACATTTGGGGAAGTTGTGGCCATCTGTGTAATCGCCCTCTGTTACATGAAGAAGCTTCGCTGGCGAGAGTTGAGAGATGCGTTAGTATTCTCTCTATCCCCGATTCTGCTATGTTCTATGAACCTCGGGTATAGAGGTTCCATTGTAGATGTGTCAGTTAGATCTGGGCATCTCATAGACACTGATTCTCTGTGTAAGACCAGTTGTGGAACTCTGTAATAGTCTCCATCTGTTGCAAAACGAAGCTTCTTTTCTTGAGCGGTGACGGGTATACTTGTCTGTAAATATAGGGATCCTTATTTAGCATACAGAAAGAAATTACATTTGTCTAGTGATGTGAAAATGTAGGGTTTTCTCTAGGCTCTATGACCTCTCTAACCATGTGTATTTGGCTAAGTTTACAGTACCACATGAGTTTCCTCCCATTGAATGGGTTTAAGTCTAACTAGAAACCTGTTGATTACCCCCCAAGATAAAAGTGCCACTGCTGCATCAAAGAGATAGTTTGATGTGCTGGTCATTGTTGTGGTAATTAGGCTTTAAAGCTGGGGTTGGGCTATTAATTGATTTTCTCCCTCATCAGCTTGTACAGTATCTTCTGATACTATGGGAGCTAGTCCTCTGGGAGGAGGCTTTCAGGTCAGTTCCAGCTCCTTTGCTTCAAGTTCTGTGTCTAAAATTTGTCCTGTCTTCAGCAATAGGGTCTTACCTTCAAGTTCTGGGAGAAAAATCAAAGGCTGTGGCAATAACCTGTGTTATTTTAGAAGTCTCTTGGCTATCCTGACCAACAGCTTGAAGGGAGGTTTCTTCTGTCTGGCACTGTGTTTCTTGTTATGTGGCCTTCAGCTATCTGTCCACATGTACTCATGTACAGCTGTTGTGTATGTCTTTCTCAGTAGACTTTTGAACTAATACAGGTCCCTCTGATTTTTCATACCATTATTTATCTCTTCTCTCTTTCTCTCTCTCTCTCTCTCTCTCTCTCTCTCTCTCTCT